>NC_079168.1:58617945-58665445 GCF_947568905.1 Ostrea edulis | reverse complement strand
AACTTTTCTGGTCAATGATTCTTGAGAAGAAATTTTTAAAAGATTTTCCCTATATATATCAGCATGTACATCTTTGATCCCCCATTTGTATACATCAGATAAAACTTGATGAGACAAATGCTGAAATGGATAGACAGATGAAAGGGAATCATCTCATCCTGTTCCACTACTAAGGGATGAACAATATGTCTCTAAAGTGACCATTACTGTAGTCATGATATAAGATAAGAGACAATAGGTCTTCTCTTGTATGATTGGTTGATTGATTGTTTTGCATCCCGTTGAGAATTTTTCAATCATATTGAGACGTCACCAGCTTTAGGTGAAGTACTATGCTTAGAGCTCAGGGGCGTAACAGTGAGGGTTCATTAATGTGCCAACGCCTGCCGTGAAACGGGACCTCTGATTTTAAAGTCATATCCAAAAGACCCATGAATCCCAGTTTTAAATGCCGAGTGTTTGGGGAAGGAGCAATCACTACCTATTTCAACATCTTAGATTTGACATGGCCATGGCATGAGCAGGGCTCAAACTTACGACCTCCTAGTTACGAAACGAACGCTCTACCATTGAGCTACCGCGACTGCTTCTTCTCTTGTAAAATATGCACTTTATCATTAAAGACATTATAAAAAACTTTTCAAATGTGTAATCTTTTATTACAATATATTCATGTACAAGATAAGTTTATTCCAATTTTGGGCCCAGAGGGCATAACAAGACAGCTTATAAAGATTCATATGCATAAATGTTTAAAAATGGTGTCCTGAGTTTCACAATGGTGATTGTTGAATGTTAATAGTGCAATGAGCGAGTCTATGAATCTTTAGGACTCCTACAGACTAATAAATCTTATTCATCAATAATTTGGTAAAACATGCATACGGTGCTTAGTTCCCCCCAAAATGATATTATCACTATATGGCAAGGATTGAAAATGAACAAATCATCTACACAGTTTGCATCTATTATATCCCTAGTAATTCTAATACTGCTTCCCCCCCCCCCCCCCCCCCCCCCCCCCCCCCCCCCCCCCCCCAAGCTATACATGTCACACGCTGTGATTTAATAAAGTTATAAAATGATTTTAGAGTTAGTCAAAGCTGTTGAATGGATGATCAGTTTTTACTAGCCCTGCTGTGGATGACTAAATGGATTGGTTTTTACTAGCCCTGCTGTTAATGACTAAATGGATAAGTTTTTACTAGCCCTGCTGTGGATGACTAAATGGATCAGTTTTTACTAGCCCTGATGTTAATGACTAAATGGATCAGTTTTTACTAGCCCTGCTGTGGATGACTAAATGGATTGGTTTTTACTAGCCCTGCTGTTAATGACTAAATGGATCAGTTTTTACTAGCCCTGCTGTGGATGACTAAATGGATCAGTTTTTACTAGCCCTGATGTTAATGACTAAATGGATCAGTTTTTACTAGCCCTGCTGTTAATGACTAAATGGATCAGCTTTTTCAGCCAAGCTGTTATTGATAATATTACACAAGCTCAGAGTCGGAGATAATTGACAGATCAGTTTTTACTAGCCCTGCTGTTAAGGACTAAATGGATCAGTTTTTACTAGCCCTGCTGTTAAGGACTAAATGGATCAGCTTTTTCAGCCAAGCTGTTATTGATAATATCACACAAGCTCAGAGTTGGAGATAATTGACAGATAGCAGGTAATCATACAGACTCACTGACACCTCTTCCCAGGTTACAATTAATTATGTTACCTACATCAAAGTGAACAGCATTTGACATCTCTGAGATCATAATTGCAAAATTAATATGCCAGAAAATGACCAATAGAATGAGTCTGAAACAAATTTACAAAACCTAGCCAATGAAATCCATCTACATTGTTCAAATATTTCTGATCAGCTAATAAAAGGCAGAATTTCTGCTTTTTTCAAACAGTTATCTATACACCGAATTCAACTGTCAAAGTTACAGATTCTATATTAATTATCTAATTGTTATTTGTTTCAAACATGCCTGGACAAACACACTCCCAGATTATAAAGTATATTACAGACCTCAGGATTCTCCTTCTTTCCTTTGAAAAAGCCAACCAACAGGTTTCTGCTCTAGGTATCAAATTTACTATTCTAATTAAGTTAAATTATGTTTTAAAAGTACTTTTTATTGTCATGATGGTTTTGTAATATTCATTTTTTCAACAAAATTAATTTCAATATTGTTGAAAGATATGTTTCTAGTTGTTTATCCAGCTAATAATATCCATTAAATTTCAGAGTCCTACATCCAGCGTTTGAGCCAGAGGACCTTCAGATCCACACTACACGATTCCCAAGACATCCACAACCTCACCAAGAAGTCTGTTGCCAATGGCATCAAGAGAGTTTACAAGCAAATCTCTGACCAAAAATGGAAGAAAATCACAGAGTTGTCTGCCCTTGTCACCCAGCAGCTGGACTTGGAACAACTACCAGAACCACCCACCGTCAGTGCAGGAGAATCAATAGAGATGGACAAGATGGCTTCTATCACCACCAAGAGTTTCTGTGAGCTTTATAGGAGTGCTTGAAGAGCTAGCGTAATGATTCAATGTGCCCCAATGTGCTGAGTAATGTCATACATACGCGTTTCAGTGATATATGTTTGAAGAAGAATGTTTCAATTTAAGACATCAGAAATTGTAAAGCTTTTCTATTGAAAAAGTACTAGAAATACATGTGCTAAATAGGATGATCTTTTTAACCCGATATTTTGATAATAATTTCATATAGATATATATTATAATAAACTTAGGAAAAAAAGAAAAGGTTTTGCGTTTCTTACAAAAGGAAAAAAAAAACAGCAGTAAAGTTTGTTATACATTGCCATATAGAGCACGGAAAGTTTGGGTACATGTGAAATGGTTCAAAATGATAGAAATGATTCATGATTGGGATCTGACAGAGATATTGCAGAATGATGGCAAATCAAGATATTAATCACTCTTGGTCAAGTTGACCAGTGAATTTATATGAAATTTACTGGTCTGAACAAATATTAACTGGCCAGTATATTAGTTATTTTAATGGGGGAAAAAACATAATAAAACAAATTAATATTTGCAGTAAGACAAATAAACTGTAAACATATGATCTGGAAGAATATGGAAAGGAATTTGTATGATTTCACACTTGCAATCAGCAATGTCTATTCATTTGTTTTTAAAAAATGCTTGGTACTGAATCCCAAATCAGAATCAGACATTTAATTAATTTCACAACTAAACCAAATTTGGAAACCATGTACGTAAAGAGGTTAAAGTTCTGAATTTATCGTGTGCATATTACTCGTCCCTCAGACTGATTATATACCAAAAAAGCACTAGACTTTAGAAATATTCACACCGGTTTTGCTGGTGCGACTGGCAAATCTCATATACTCTGTGTGGTAGATATCTGTGTAGACAGGAAATATTACCACCCTGATTCCATTCATTATTGTATAAAACTTTTATCATGCTTACATTACTACTTTTTTCCTTTGTTAAGAGCTATATGTTGAAATAAATTAATAAAGCTAGAAAAGCAATGTCACAATAGTGAAAAGTTTGAATCTACTTTAAAGATGCTATTTACTTAAATCTCCACTACACAAGAATTCTGGTATATTGATTTACCAATTTGTACCTTGACTCTTCTTGAGGAAAAGAATTTTTATGTATATTCCTGTGTGATTTTGAACCCATGTCCTAACCTGCATGAAGGCGTTTACCGACTCAAAGTACATCTTGCACATTGACATTACACCGTATAGTCGGCTTCTTTGGGAAGTATATAATTTTGGTCTATTTTGATGATTTTCAAAGATTCACAAAAACAAAGATTGCTAAATTTAAGTTTTAAGTACATCTATACATGTATACATATACTCGTATATTGTATATATAAATTAGAAGGAATTGTTTTAGTACACTAAAACTAAAACCACTTTCCAAAGTTATTTAACATTTTTAGAAATTGTCTTTAAAGTGGAAAATTAAGAGATATAGTACATAACAGTCACCTATATGTTTATGTGCTTCAACTAAGAAACAGTGTTATGAATATATGTTAGTAAATTAAACTTATGACTTAGCAGTTTCTGATGCCCAAGTTAGTTGGGGTTTTTTTTCTTTTGGGGTGTTACAACATTTATTTCCATATGAATATATACACTATTATACATGTAGGCGACTATATGATGACAAAACATAAGTATATATTATTGATGTCAAGCATAAATATATGGTAAACATATGCCTGAGTTAGCCTTAGTTGATTGATAGTTAAATGCAGACAACAGTGACCCATTCTTAATTTTATTATTTGACCTTTACATAAAAGGTAAAGGTAAAGGTAAAAAAAAATAGCACAAGGCACATTGTCTTATCATGGTATGCCAACATACCAAATATCAAAGGTCTATATCAAAAGACAAAAAAGTAATAGTACAGACAAAAAAATGCCCCCAAATTTCTATTATTTGACCTTTATATAAAAGGTCAAGGTCAAAGGTAATAAAAAATGGTACTTAAAACACTGTCTTATCATGGTATACCCGCATACCAAATATCAAAAGACAAAAAAGTTATGGCCCGGACAAATTTTGTGTGAGAGGTGGAAAAAGGAGAATTCACACTAAAACAATAAATGTCACCCTTCTGGGAAGAAGAGACATTATAAAAATGAGTTCACCAAATTTCTATCTAATTAAAATTAGATGTTTGATCCGCTAGTGAGTATGTGAGTGGATCTAACATCTAATTTTAATTAGATTGACCAAATTTTAACCATTAAAATTCATAACATACCTTGTAGACCCAAATACGTTCTGAAAAAATGGCTATACGGTGACTTGTACATTTACAGTTCTTTAAAAACATTTCAATGAACTTTTCACATACAATGCTTGCAAACTCTGAACATTCATTGTGGCCCACTCTAATCTGCAGGATCATGGTGTTGACAAATTTGAAGATAAACATGTATTCCATGAAGATGCTTGCATACTGACTTGATAAATATGAACCCCTGTGGTTCTTCAAAAGATTTTCAAAAAATCCTATATGATACAATATACAAGGAAATATTTTTGCCGCTTTTGCCCTTGTGAATGGGCAAATTTAAGACTAAAACTGTTTTCTCCTTTATCTCTCTTTTAACACAACTGTGCCTAGGCAAATTTAGAACAAAGGAAAACTGTCTGTGAGTGTAGAAGGGCGAAAATAACACAAGGTGAAAATAAACCGGTATACAATGCATTCAACTGGCACAAGGAGTCATCATTGTTTGAACTTAAACCTGCACTGCTTGAGGATGGTTCCATATTGGTTTGATATATTGCACCCATCTGATTCTTCAGAGACAGATTATTGAGTATATTCCTAGGCAGGTCACCAAGAGACAACTCGCTGAACGATAACTCATAAAACTCGCCAACACGACAACTCAAAGAAAGTCAAGTGACTCACATACAACTCATCGACAGAATATAATACACAACACTGACCGACACATATAAATAAATTATATATATATATATATATATATAGAGGAGATTTGGTCATGTGACCAAACCAGTTAGTCAAATAGCATGACCAACAGAAAATCGTGTGTACAGTTTTATTTTTCTTTGCATAAATCACCATTTCATCAATCAAATTTGATAATTATGTAAAGTTATGCGCGAGTCCCTCGAGGTAGGAAAGAAAGAAATCTTTAGTCCTTTCTCCACATTCTGAAACAATTTTTAGAAATCTACCATTTTTTTTCACAACTTTCTTTTTCAGGACATCGCAAGCTTCACACATAACTGCCAATCTTTTAATAAGTTCGGACCGAGCTTGCTCTGATTTGAGGAAAGCAATAATTTTTTTTTATATTACTTTAATTAACTGAACACATAACACAACACACAAGAGATAAACATATAAAATTCAATGTCGGTCAGTTTCTATTCACCTACACTCTTGACAGTGAAATGTCCATTCGGCTAAATTTTATACATTGGTGAATTTCACTTTTGTCGATGAGCTGTCTTTCGGTGAGTTTTTCAGGACTGCATTCATAAGTAATATATAACAGAGCAAGCTTAGTCACATTGCTTTGTGATGCGAACTTCACTCACTATTACTTCCAAACCTCATTGTAGCCCCAACCTGGCCCCGCGACTAATAGCTGGAACAATCTACACGTAGTTCGACTTTTCTGTGGTTCTTGAAAAGAAGATGATTTAATACACCAACCCCATTTCTTATTCAGGTCTTATTCTAGCAATGGGTCCTTTTTGTCTGAACAATCTGAGTTCTCTTCATCCAAGAATGCTTTGTGTATACATGTGATATGTACAGACTACAAAAAAATTCATGCTTTTTCAACCTTATCCACCCTGTCATGCCTATACAAAATGAAATTCATGTGAAAGAATAAATTGGACAGATTTTTTAGGTCAAGTCCTATAAATTCACAGATTTTTTAGGTCAAGTCCTATAAATTCAGTTTAACAATCAATACACTCAAATTAAAGTCTGTTGGTTTAATTGTATAACATGTCAATTTCCTATTCCTGGACTTTGATAAGTTTGGCAAATTTCAGACAAATTAATCAGGGCTGTGGTCAAAAATAGGTCAAGCCATAATTGTCATTGCTAATTGACATCTTTTACATTTTTTTTAAAGATTAATTTCTGTGCATATCTATAAATTCATATGATGAAATAAGTTACAAACATAATCAATGTGCCAAAAATTTGTTCACTCACTCCCACATTTATACTATCTTTCATACTGAAAACGTTAATGATCACAATTTAATGAAAAAGCTTTGAAAAGAAGTAAAACTCACCGACAAGTCAGAGAAAGTCAACTAATCGAAAGTAAAACTCACCAACAAGTCAGAGAAAGTCAACTAATTGAAAGTAAAACTCACCGACAAGTCAGAGAAAGTCAACTAATCGAAAGTAAAACTCACCAACAAGTCAGAGAAAGTCAACTAATTGAAAGTAAAACTCACCGACAAGTCAGAGAAAGTCAACTAATCGAAAGTAAAACTCACCGACACGATAAGTCAGAGAAAGTCAACTAATCGAAAGTAAAACTCACTGACAAGTCAGAGAAAGTCAACTAATCGAAAGTAAAACTCACCGACATGACAAGTCAGAGAAAGACAAGTCATGGATGACGACAACTCATGGATGACAACAACTTATGGATGACGACAACTCATGGATAATGACAACTCGACATCACTTGTATCGAAATATAATAAAATAGAGAAAGAGAGGAAAAAATCTGCACACTTTTCATTGTTTTGTTGTATTTCATCATTGTCACCCAAGACACCCTTCATTGGTCATTACAAATAGAGTTTTTTAAAACAAGGCAAACTAACAACCCTGTTATTCCATTAACCACTGGAATCTACAATGTACATGTATATGAATGTGTTTTAGCCAATGACTCTGCACAAAGTTCTTTTAGAAGGGTGGCATAGATTTATTGTATTCCTTTTTTCAATTAGTTTCGATGACTTGTTGTATCTCTGAGTTGTTGTATCTCTGACTTGTTGTATTTCTGATTTTTTTTTTATGAGTTGTCTTAGAGGTCTTGTCAAAGATGGCCACCATGGTCAGATGTGTGTTAACACCTCTCCTAGTTTATCTGGCTTTTAAACAAATTTCTACTGTTTTATTCTTCCAAGAGTTAGAGGAGGATTTTACTTATACACCAGGATTTAGATGGCTTATTTTAAATTCAAAGTTATGTTGTTTTGGACGTGAAATTTTAGCAAGAAGTTTATCTATGGAGCATTCAATGAAATCAAGAAGTTCAGTGAGGACTACTCACTACCTAGGATTTTTATGTCTACTTTCATCAAACGATGTCCATTTAAACCCAGGACCAGAAGGACCTCAACAGACCATAAATGTTCACTGTATTGGATGTAATCAGGTAGTGAAAACTACAACCCAAACCATGGAAATTCCTAATCAGGTAGAATGGCTGTGTGACTCTTGTATAAGTGAAATTTCAACTGGCTTTAGTGTTGACCAATCTCCTGAGAAACTTTTGGAATCTTTACCTTAGGGAATTTTATATGCACACTTGAATGTGAGAGGAATTTTAAGTAAATTGGATCAAATCAAAATAATGCTATGTAAAGGTGCATTTGATGTCCTGGCCTTGACAGAAAATAAATTGGACAACAAAATAGAAAATTCTGAAATATCAATCAATGGTTACAGAATTCTGAGGAGAGATAGAAACCGGAATGGGGGTGGAATATTAGTCTACATTAAAGAAAAATTTACCATTACAAACATAAAAATCATGGATGATTTGGAAATGCTTGAATTTGTGATTTCTATTGGGCAGTCTACTAAAACATCCTGTGCTGTATCTTATCGACCTCCAGATTCCACAGTAGATTGGTTAGAGAAGTTTGAGGGGCGGATTGAACAACTAATAGCGGAACACAAAAATATTCTAATTATTGGCGATTTCAATGTGGATTAGTATAACACAAAGCATTTAAAGACTATCATGAAAAACATTGGATTTCAGCAACTGATAAAAATCCCTACACGTGAGACTAAAGACTCCAGTACTTTAATTGATCATATTTATGTGAATAGTCCGGATAAGTTTTCTTCATCAAGAGTATTCCTAATAGGATTAAGTGACCACAACTTGATTTACACTGTAAATGGTAAAATTAGAGCCGGTGCAAACAGTCACGTTCATATTAAATATAGAAATTTTAAAAACTTAAATGAGAGCAGTTTTCAAGAAGAACTAAACACTATTGACTGGAATCCCATATATGAAATGGTGGATTTTGATACTATGTTGCAAATCTTTTATTCTAATTTTTTTGAAGTGGTGGATAAAGACATTCCTCTAAAAGAAAGAAGAATTAACTCGCATTCAGAAGAATGGATAAATGATGACATACTTACAGAAATGCACTGTCGCGAAAACCTCTTTAAAAAGGCGACACAGAGTAATGATGATCATGCGTGGAACCTATACAGAGCATCAAGAAACAGGGTAACAAAAAAGATCAGAGAGGCAAAACATGCATTTATTGAGGAAGCAATTTCCCAGGCAGAAAACAAGCCCAAGGACATGTGGGACAAACTTAGGCAATTCTTACCATCTAAGAAAATGAATACAAACTGTACATTCCTTAAGGACAATAATGCAGTTTTTAAAGATACAAAGGATATTGCCGAATGTTTTAATGATTACTTTTGTAACATTGTTCATGAGCTAGGAAAACATTTTGATGACACTTTACCTACTGTTCAAGAACAAATACCTAAAAATTCTTATACAATACCAGGTATAACTGCAGAATTTATTGAAAATGAGATAAAATGTATGTCTGCATCAAAGGCAACAAGGTTTGGATGGTATCTCTGTCAAACTTCTAAAACTTTCATTAAACAGTGTATGTGATATTCTTGCATATATTTTCAACCATTCTATATCTTCATGTACTTGTGCAGATGACTGGAAAAAAGCACGTGTTGTACCACTTTTTAAATCAGGAGATGAATGTTTAGTTAATAATTATCGGCCTGTATCCATTTTACCCTGTGTTAGCAAAATTTTAGAAAGGCATGTTTTTAATTCATTTTATGAGTATTTGTCAGTAAATTCTCTAATTACAGATTGTCAGTCTGGTTTTAGGCCAAAACGCTCATGTGAAAGTACTCTTATTTCTCTAGTAGATAGATGGCATAAAACTATTGATGAAGGTAAACTTACTGGTGTACCTTTTATAAACTTACGGAAAGCATTTGACACTGTCAATCACAAGATTTTATCACACAAACTCAAGTCATTTGGCATATGTAATGATACTTTTGAATGGTTTAAATCATATCTAACAAATCGTACACAGATATCGAGTTATTTGGAAAGGCAATTTATCGGATGAAAAAAATGTAACCATTGGAGTTCCAAAAGACTCTATTTTAGGCCCATTGTTTTTTATCCTGTATATCGATGACTATTCACAAGCACTGAAACATTCTCATGTAAATATGTATGCAGATGATACTTCACAAGATGTAACAGATAAGTCAGTGGAAAACATTGAGTCAAAGATGTGTGAAGATCTTCAGCGCTGTATAATGTGGATTAAGGATATTAAATTAAGCTTAAACCTGTCAAAAACTCAATGTATGCTTATTGGATCTGCACAAAAATTATCAAAGTATTGAAAATTAAATTTAGTGGTAAATAACCATGTCATAGAATGTGTTCAGGAGTCAAAATTACTTGGTATTATTATTGATGAAACTTTGTCTTGGAAAAGTCATAGAATCACTTATGAACAAGATTTCCAAGAGAATTGGCATTTTAAGAAGAATAAGATATTTTATGTCAAACGATGCGCTACTGAAAATTTTTAATACAATGATTTTTCCACATTTTACATATTGTTGCACTATAGGGAGCAATCCAAGAAATGCTGAAAATGTGAATAAGCTTTTTATATTGCAAAAACGAGCTTAACATCAAAAATTTTGAAACACCATCTAATGTCATGTTTACAGAACTTAACTGGTTGCCTCTATCAGACTACTTTGTCTATAGAAAAGTCATTTTAGTGTATAAAGTTTTTCATGGTTTTATGCCAGATTATTTAAATGTTTTTAAATATGTATCAGAAGTCAGTCAGAGGAAAACTAGAAATTCAAATTCAAAGATATTGTATATACCCAGGGCAAAAACAGAATATTTTAGAAGATCTTTCAGCATTTCAGGGAGCACAATGTGGAATGCCTTGAGTGAAAATATAAGAAACTCAACAAGTGTGTGTTGTAAGAGCAACTATCTTAGAGATTATCATCATACTTTTTAAGCTTCATTTTGTTCCTATTTATCTTACATTCATAATTATTTCTTAAGTTTATATGTATTCTACTTCTTTTAATCTGTGTTTATTTTACTAATATCTGTCTCTATGTATGTTATATGCAGGACCATATTGAAAACTAGCGTTTTCGCTAAATATGTAATCCTGGATTAAAAAAAAAAAGGCTTTATTATTATTATTATTATAGACCCACTTTTATTGTAAGTTGATTGTGTCACCAAATGTGATCACTTCAATTTTCTTTACTAATCGCAAATTCAATGAATGCATGTATGAGAAATGATAAAATTTTCAAAGGTCTCAACGACAATCAAATTATGGAATTTGTGAAAATATTTCTCAGCATTATACTTTTATAGACATATAAAACCATTTAATGATTAATACTCAGTACAGATTTTGTACCACTTTTGGTAAACTTGTGTATATATTTTTCACTAAAAATCAGGCCTTTTGAAAGGGACTGTACAGAATTAACACATGTATGTTTGTACCAGGTGTAGTTGAAATTGGCCTGGAAATTCTTTCAATGAATTTTAAAATAGGAAATGTTTACAGTCAGACAACAGACAAACATCAGGTAAAATATGATCAGAAATGCTCTTTTGAGTTTTCAAGTCAGGGAAAATGAAAAGTGTGAAAAACAAAGTCGGAAAAAAATGACTGACAGACACAGATGGATAGAGAGATGGAAGAGAACAGTCTCATCCTGTTCCACTACTTAGGGATGAACAATATGTCTCTAAAGTGACCATTACTGTTGATAAAAATATTCTCTCTTGTAAATATGCACTTATCATTAAAGACATTATAAAAAAAATTCAATTGTGCAATTTTTTTATTACAATCTATTTATGTATATCTAATTCATATGTATATGTTTAAAAATGGGTCTATAAATCTTTAGGACTGCTTTTATCCAGTATGAAGGAAATAGTTTTAAACACATTGTATGATAAGTTTAAGCAGCTGTGGTACAGCGACATGTTTAGCTCCTCCTCTAAATTATAGAATATTTAAGACATCTTTTTGCCCAGAAAGGATTTATCATCCTTGCCTTGTATTTGAAACATTTTTGTAGGTTCAGAACTTGTAATGTTAAACTACCTTTTGAAATTGGAAGATGGTATAATACATGTATACCAAGAGAAGATAGAATTTGTAAGTTATTGTAAAATGACATAGGTGATGAGTGTTATTATTTATTGGATTGTAATGGTCCATTTATATCGCAATCAACATTATTCTAGGCACCAAAGTAATTCTATTTTGCAACGAAATGTATAGAAATTTGAACAACTTTTTAACACAACAAATAAAATTAAATTGATGAACCTATGTAAATTTACAAAACCTATTATTGAGAGAGTTAGCTCTCCTGGTTAGCTCATTATCAGATACTGTAATTAATTTTTCTCAAGTCTGTTTATCATCAGTGTAATGTATCTCTACCCTGTACAGTATGTCAGTTTATCTCTACCCTGTACAGTATGTCAGTTTATCTCTACCCTGTACAGATGTCAGTTTATCTCTACACTGTACAGATGTCAGTTTATCTCTACACTGTACAGATGTCAGTTTATCTCTACACTGTACAGATGTCAGTTTATCATTACACTGTACAGTATGTCAGTTTATCTCTACACTGTACAGATGTCAGTTTATCTCTACACTGTACAGATGTCAGTTTATCTCTACACTACAGATGTCAGTTTATCTCTACACTGT
Organism: Ostrea edulis; assembly: GCF_947568905.1. Classification (NCBI taxonomy): domain Eukaryota; kingdom Metazoa; phylum Mollusca; class Bivalvia; order Ostreida; family Ostreidae; genus Ostrea; species Ostrea edulis. The sequence goes on along the minus strand of NC_079168.1, from coordinate 58,652,836 downwards.
ACAGATGTCAGTTTATCTCTACACTGTACAGTATGTCAGTTTATCTCTACACTGTACAGATGTCAGTTTATCTCTACACTGTACAGATGTCAGTTTATCTCTACACTGTACAGTATGTCAGTTTATCTCTACACTGTACAGATGTCAGTTTATCTCTACACTACAGATGTCAGTTTATCTCTACACTACAGATGTCAGTTTATCTCTACCCTGTACAGATGTCAGTTTATCTCTACACTGTACAGATGTCAGTTTATCTCTACACTGTACAGTATGTCAGTTTATCTCTACACTGTACAGTATGTCAGTTTATCTCTACACTGTACAGTATGTCAGTTTATCTCTACACTGTACAGTATGTCAGTTTATCTCTACACTGTACATATGTTAGTTTATCTCTACACTGTACAGTATGTCAGTTTATCTCTACACTACAGATGTCAGTTTATCTCTACACTGTACAGATGTCAGTTTATCTCTACACTGTACAGTATGTCAGTTTATCTCTACACTGTACAGTATGTCAGTTTATCTCTACACTACAGATGTCAGTTTATCTCTACACTACAGATGTCAGTTTATCTCTACACTACAGATGTCAGTTTATCTCTACACTGTACAGTATGTCAGTTTATCTCTACACTGTACAGATGTCAGTTTATCTCTACACTGTACAGTATGTCAGTTTATCTCTACACTGTACAGTATGTCAGTTTATCTCTACACTACAGATGTCAGTTTATCTCTACACTGTACAGTATGTCAGTTTATCTCTACACTGTACAGATGTCAGTTTATCTCTACACTGTACAGATGTCAGTTTATCTCTACACTGTACAGATGTCAGTTTATCTCTACACTGTACAGTATGTCAGTTTATCTCTACACTGTACATACTGTCAGTTTATCTCTACACTGTACAGATGTCAGTTTATCTCTACACTGTACAGATGTCAGTTTATCTCTACACTGTACAGATGTCAGTTTTTGAGAATTAACTATATTAGTGTAATGTATCTCTACACTGTACATTCTGTCAGTTTATGAGAATAAACCATTGTTGTCGTCATTGCTACAGAGTAAAACTAATAAATCTAGTCCTCTTATTTATCAATAATTTGGTAAAACATCCATCCTTAGGCCTGGTATTCCAAGCTTCTAGTGGAATATTCAAAATGTCTTAAATCTAAACTACACTAGGGTTTATATATCTAAGAATTTAAAGTTATAAAATGATTTTAGAGTTAGTCAAAGCTGTTGGATGGATGATCAGTTTTTACTAGCCCTGATGTTAATGACTAAATGGATCAGTTTTTACTAGCCCTGCTGGTAATGACTAATTGGATCAGCTTTTTCAGCCAAGCTGTTAATGATAATATCCCACAAGACTCTGGACTCAAGATAATTGACCAATCATCCTGCCAATACTGACACATTGACACCTTTGTCCAGGTTACAATTAATTCTGCTACCTACATCAAAGTGAACAGCATTCAACATCTTACAGATTAATTAAATCAATTAGATCATAATTATTATGTCAGAAACCGACCAATAAAATGATTGTGAATCTAGCCAATGAAATCCATCTACATTGTTCAAATATTTCTCATCAGCTAATAAAAGGCAGAATTTCTGCTTTTTTCAACCATAGCTCTCTATGCATTGAGTTAAACTGTCAAAGCTTGCTTTATTTTGTTGCACATTCTATATCAATTATCTACTTGTTATTTGCTTCGGACATGGCTGATCTAACAAACTCCCAGATTATGCAGTATGCTACAGACCTCAGGATTCTCCTTGTTTTCCTTGAAAAAGCCAACCAACAGGTTTCTGCTCTAGGTATCAAATTTGCTGTTCTTAATTAACCTAAATTATGTTTTTAAAAGAACTTTTTGTTGTCATGATGGTTTTGTACTATCCATTTTTTCTGGGGGGGTTTTAAAGGTGGCTCACTAAAACCTGAAATAGTTTCTCAAATTAGTATGAATTGATTTAATCATAAAATATATGATGATATATAATAAGTATATATAGCAAAAAGGCAGAAAATATGCAAATTTGGATAAAAACATGATTTTCAAAAAAATTATTTCAACACATATGAACAAAAGACTCTGGGGGATTTGAACTCGCAGTTCACAAGTCCAATGACTTAACCACTGAGCTACGATGGTAGACAAACACATCGATCGATACTAATAATTTCACAACCCATTTAAATCACCATCTTGTCACGTAGTGTCATAGAGAGTACAAGCTTTAGTGTAGTGAGCTACCTTAAACAAAATTATTCTTTATATTGGTGAAAGATATGTTTCTAGTTGTTTATCCAGCTAATAATATCCATTAAATTTCAGAGTCCTACATCCAGCGTTTGAGCCAGGGGACCTTCAGATCCACACTACACGATTCCCAAGCCATCCACAACCTCACCAAGAAGTCTGTTGCCAATGGCATCAAGAGAGTTTACCTACAGCTCTCCACCCACAAATGGGAGCAAGTCAAACAGTTGTATGCCCTTGTCACCCAGCAGCTGGACTTGGAACAACTACCAGAACCACCCACCGTCAGTGCAGGAGAATCAACAGAGATGGACGAGATGGCTTCTATCACCACTCCAACTTTCTGTAAGCTCTATAGGAGTGCTTGAAAACATACAGCCCTGTGACTGTATGAATTTCTGATCCTCAATATCTTGTGTACAGTTAATGTAGTATGAATTTCTGATCCTCAATATCTTGTGTAGAGTTAATGTAGTATGAATTTCTGATCCTCAATATCTTGTGTAGAGTTAATGTAGTATGAATTTCAAGGATTTTGAAATGTGTGGTTGTATAATCTTAAATTTTTAGTTTTTGAGAAAAAGTGCTCATAAAAATGTGTGAATCATGTACATGAAGAATTTATGAAGCTTGAAGTTCCCAAGTTTGATTTAGGAGTAGAAGCACTTGAAGATATGAAAATATTTTTTGATTGAGGAATCTGAAATGAATACTACAGCTTTGCTAGATGCACTAGTGGACTCAATGCACTAGTGGACTCGCTGGACTAGTGGAAGTTGTATTAATATGCGAATCACCCTAGAATTGTCATTCCACCATTATGTATCCAAGTAATTTTCTCTCTTACATGATTGTATCCCAATTTAAGAGACCTGTATGTATCTGTAAATTGTTCTTCATAACTTGTACAGTGTGAAATAATGTTTCAAATGTCTATTATGTAAAGAATTAAGTATACCTAATATAATATGTATGTATTACCTTTAATGAATAAAATACTGTCAATGCAATTGTTGTCTCTATGATGCCTTTGAACACATGTTTGGAAATGCATGTTATGATGGATAATGTTGGGGGTGTGCTATGTTGTGCAGTTAATCTTACCACAGCCTGCTCAAAAAGATCTCGGATTTTCTCTTCCGACTCTCCAGACACACCGGACACAACCTCTGTGGCAGCTATTTTGAGAAATGGCAAATTCAGCTCCTGAGACAAAAATAGATTTAAAACAAATGTGTGTCTAAAATAGGAAAATAATTGAATAAATTTCTTTATTGAATCGGACAATAAGTGAGAGTTTGAAAAATTTCAATAAGTACACAATACACACTTATAGTTTTTCACAATAGAAAGCATGGATGCTTTGACCGGTCAACAGTTTACGAACCATTGACTGATTTCTATTGGCTACCCAAGTCACATGATTCTTCGTCTGCTGCTTTGTTTAGGTAATGGCGAGTTTAACTGATCCACTATAACTTTTAGGAAAATGATTGGATCCTCCTGTCCCGATAATATGCACATCTAACAATGGCAATGAAGCATTGTACAAAGTTCCAAATCTATCAGGTAAGCCATATAGGAGAAGTGTTCACAAACTATTTTACATCCTCCACCCCTCTTAAATCCACTACAACTTTTAGGAAAATAATTGGATCCTCCCATCCTAACAATATGCACATCTACAAATGGCAATGAAGCATTGTACAAAGTTTCAAGTCTATCCAACAAGCCATATAGGAGGAGAAGCATTCACAAGATTTTGTGACAGACAGATGGATGGACAGAAAGTACAAAAACAATGTCTCCCCCTGAAAGAGGGGAGACATAATTTATTGGATGAAAAGCAGAGCAGAAAGACAAAAAATATAATTATTAATTAGGATATTGGGTATGTTTTCTTTTAAACTAGTGGACACGGTGTTATCACACTGTCCTGTTAAAAGTTCAGTCAACAAACCATGTGCATCAAGAAAAAAACCCAGCCTAAATAGAAAGAAGGTGTATAACAAAACAGTTATAGACTGTGCCCTGGACAACAGCTGTTTAGTTTGAATTTCGAACAGATCTGTTGCCCTCAGTCTTTGCCTTCGGGCAACAGATCTGTCCTTGGGTCAAACAAAATACCTGTTGTCCTCAAACCCAATAACTGTATACTGTGTACTTTAATGTTAGAATTAAACTAAAAACAATATATAACCTGTCATATATACTAACTACTATATATTGCCTGTCTATGAGGGTACATGTACATGTATGTAAAGTATTATTTGTACAGTACATGTATCTTGGTAAACTAAGTCATACCCCTGCCACTGCATGAGCCAACAAAGTCTTCCCACACCCTGGGGGGCCATGAAAGAGGATTCCTCGGGGAGGAGTAATTCCAAGATGTTGGTAAACCTCGGGGTGTCTCATGTGAACCAGCAATTTACATATGTCCTTCAAAATTTAATTCATACATCAACAGAGAGTTAGAATAACTTAAAACTTTTGCAAGAATAGCTGCTTCAGATGCTGTAGGTAGATATCTAACAATTTTGCAAGCCTACAAAATTCTTAAGTTATTTTTCATAAAAACATAAAGAAATAAAAGCAACATGTTTAGTTCACAAAATAAATCTATAGCATTTTGACCCAATATGAAAAAAATAAATCCATGCAAAAATTTCCAGATTTATATGTTCTGTATTTATCTTAAATACAACATAAAAGTATTGATAAAACTAAATAAGAAAACAGATTTCTTACTACTTGCATTTGATATTCTGCAAACCTACCATCAACACAGAATCATTTCCACCAACATCAGCAAATGTAGTATTGGATGTTTGAAATTCTACACCTACAATTAAATAATAGGAGCAACATACAACACCATCAATGCAATACAGCAGTAAGGGTCAGTTCTATCAATAAGAATTAGCTGTCTGAATGGGACTAATATCCGCAGCTGGGCACATTAAAAACTGGGTATAATTTGAAAAACTGTAAAATGAAGTTTAGGGCATGTTGAAGCAGTCAAACAGCTTTAAATTTCAACTGTCACATTGTGATGGAAAAACACCTAAAACATTAAATTATAGGAGGAAGCAGACATGTTCCGGACACATCACTCGCCACAGCAGCCCACCCAAGACAGTTTTACAAAGAACCTTGGAAGGTGGTCGCGGACACAGCCAAGACAACAGGCAAAGAGCTGCATGGACAGCATAAAAGAGTGGACTTGAATGGACAGCCCTATCCTGATCAGATTGGCAGAAGACAGACTTGGCTGGCCTTCCGTCCATCATGTCTCCCCTATGACCATCAGTCAGGGGAATGAGATGAGATGAGAAAAATCAAGAGCGATTATTCTTATCCCATAAAGTCTTATGTAATGATGGCTTAAGGTAGAAAGGGATTTCATTTATGACCCAAAACCATTTTTCTATCTCAGATTTCAGTTCTGTTGATCTTTTTGACTCAAAATCTGTATGGATTATCCTCATCCAAAGACGAGTCTGTGTCATCAGCATTGTGACTCCAGGTGTGAATGTTGTTGTCGGTTTCTTTATATTTACATGCAGATGTACGGGTTTGTCCACACTAGTGGGCCCCCTTCCAAGTATCTGGCTGGCTGCACGCATGGCAGATCTCACCTCAGACCTCCATTTTTTCAGGTCATGAGGGTCGGCAGTAGAGAGCTTCCATTCTCTACGATCTTTCTCCGTCAGCTCTCTCCGTAATAGCATTGGCCGACCAACTCTACGCCTACCAGGAACTTGTATATTAAAAACGCACTTGAGTGCACTGCTGGATCCGACAACGTGGCCATAACAGCAGTCTCCTTTTCCTTAAGATGAGGATGAGGTAATCGATACCAAGCCGCCCCAATAATTCAATTGAACCTACAGTGGCCATATCTTCAGGCTTGGATGTTGCAGATCTGTCTTATCATGGCCCTGTCATTGTGCTGTAGGCGATGAAGATTTGGCTTGGTTAGTGCCCAGGTCTCACTGGCATGGAGCATAGAGCTCCGTACACAAATGTTATACACTCATCTACGGGTCTTGTACGACAGGTGGCATGATGTCAGGACAGTAGCAGCTCCTTGAACTTCTTTCAAGCGGTAATCACACGTGTAGTGGTTGCAAGGTCACAGCCACCAGCTGCGGAAAGCATGTCTCCGAGGTCGCAGAAGGAACCTACAACCTCCAACTTGTAGAGACCAACTTGGACATCACTCTGCGGCCTGCCGTCAAGAGGGCAAGCATTGTCTACTTCCTTTGATAGCAATGATTCATCAGCATTATGACTCCAGGTGTGAAGGAAATATCAGTGTCTAGTTCCTGTGAAATCACTAGCAATGGTTCTATGTATTCGTCAATGGAGTAAATTCAATCAATTTAGCTTCGGCAAGTAATAAAAAAATAACTTTAAAAACATAATCAAACGTAGGACAGATGTGACCTTTTGACCCCAAAATCCGAGATTACCCTGTCCAATGTACTCACAATTGGTGTAAATCTAATTACCTCAGCATCAACATGAAATCAAGTAGAAGCTTTAAAACTCTTTACCCATTTCATTATTTACATATTTGTACATATATGTTTATTTGACATTTAAACCCCAAATTCAGTAGGAACTATTTTTGTTCTATCAGAAGTCTGTCTTAAATTCCATTACTCTGTGTAAAAATGAAAATCAATTAAAGCCCCAAATCTGTTTTCTTTGATCAGTTTCCTGTTGACCTTTTGACCCCAGAATCATTAGATTATCTCTGTTTCATAAACTCCCCATTGGTGCAAGTTAAATCAATTCAGCTTCATCAAGTAATTAAATACATGTATGAATAGCTTTTAAAGAAGCCATTGTACGTCCGTTATTAAAGAAAGCAGGATTGGAGCTAGACTCGTTACGGAATTACAGACCTGTCTCAAACCTCTCATTTCTTTCCAAAATTTGGAAAGAGTTGTATCAGCTCGCATAGGGCACCATATAGATTCAAACAACCTAAATGACGTGGCCCAGTCTGCATATCGTCCTTGTCACTCAACAGAAACAGCTCTTCTAAGGGTACACCACGATATTGTGACAGCATTGGATAAAGGTTCTTGTGTTGCCTTGGTGATGCTAGATCTTTCAGCAGCTTTTGATGTTATACACCATCAAATTCCCATTAAGCGACTGGAGGTATCATTTGGTATTACTGGTGCAGTACTTACATGGATCAAATCTTACTTAACTGGTCGTAGTCAGAAAGTGGTTGTAGGAACTGCAAAGTCTAAGGACTTTCTGTTTCCATATGGAGTGCCCCAAGGGTCAGTTCTGGGACCAAGACTTTATGCAATGTTTGCAAAACCGATTGGTGAAATCTGCCGCAGACATCATATCATGTATCATTGCTATGCTGACGATACCTAGGCATACTTAGTTTTTAGACCTACAGATACATGGAATGCTATCTCATCGCGGCTACAGGAATGCTTAGCAGATAAAAAATCTTGGATGAACATCAACCTGCTGAAATTAAACGAAGAAAAAACTGAATTTATAGTGTTTACTTCGAAACATTCAAACGTTTCACCATCTTTTCAACTGTCTTTAGGAAATACCATTATTTCCAACTCGGAATGTGTTTGAAACCTTGGTGTTTTCTTCGACAGTGTACTTTCTTTTAAAAATCATATTAGTTCCATCTTTCGTTCTTGTTATTATCATCTACGGAATATTGCACAGATTCGTTCTTTCATCAATGATGACGCCTGCAAGACGCTTGTATGTTCTGTTGTGTTATCACGCTTAGACTATGGAAATGCATTATTTAAAGGGCTACCCCAAACAGATCTGAGCAGGCTACAGACAATCCAAAACTCAGCAGCTCGACTTGTTGCCCGGGTCAGGAAGCATGACCATATATCACTGGTGCTTGTGTCCTTGCACTGGCCTCCAGTTGATTCCAGTGTTGATTACAAGATTTTACTACACACATACAAGGCACTAAACAGATTGGCACCGGCCTATATCAGCGACCTCATCACTGTGTACGAACCAAAACCATCTCTGCGTTCATGCAATTCACGACTGCTAGTAAAACCACGCTTTCGTACCAAGACCTATGGAGATCGAAGGTTTGATGTAACAGCTGCCACACTATGGAACAGTTTACCGAGAGACATCCGTTCGTGTGGCACTGTCAAAAGTTTTAAGAAAAACCTCAAAACATATCTTTTTAGGAAATCTTGTAACCATATTTTGTAATATATTCTTTTTTTTAAAGTAAAGACTGGTTTGTCACATGAACTCGTAATGTTTAAATTGTTTTATTTTATTTGGATGTTATATTTTATGCTCTGATTAATCTTATGTTTTACATTTTACATTGTTAAAGCAATTAGAGTAATTACAAATTATATAATGCGCTATATAAATGCCGCACATTATTATTATTATTAATTATTCTTAATTGGATGGATAAAATGATTCCTATACACCTATACCCTCCTCAAACTTCACACAATAAGTTCACACAGTACCTGGCTTTGATTTCTTCTCCTTTCTTTCTCCTTCAGGCTTCTTCCCCTTCTGATGACATTAAAAGTATCAATATAAATTAGATTGAATAATATGCAGTGAACCATCTTACAAAACATGTTTTGATAAACCAGATAAGCAATTGGTATCTACAGTACATTGACTTTTCTATTACATACTTAACATGCTTAAGGCCAAAAAAAAAAAAATAGTTTCTCAGGCATAAAATTAAAAATTTCAATGAGGCAAAACAATTTTTTTTTACTAGCTGTAATATGAGTTATCTTTCCTTGTTATGTTGACTGTAGCATGAGTTACCTTTCCTTTCTCATGTGTAAGTGTACATGTATATACTATTATTCTTAAACACTTGCACATAAACAATAAATATTTGCTAAAAACTTCACTTACAATTTTATTAAAACCTTCTGAAGATTTACATAAAAATCTAGAACATAAGAGTTACTTCATCAACATAAATAAACAAAAATAAAATTTTAAAATTTTAAAATTCCATGCGGTATCTTTTCAATGGATGCGGGCAGTGCCTAAAAAACTATTGATCTTTGTTTTTGGCCTAAACTATACTGAACATGGCAATGTGATCTATGTACATTTACTTTCAAATCAGAACTTAAATTATATCTGTCAATGTAGAAACATTAGTAATTAAATTGTTATAATCCATAACTCCCATTTATTCCAACATTTTGGAATGTAGATGGATGTGTTTGATTTATTCTTACATTTGCCTTTGGAGTCTTCCGTCCTGCACTAACAGTCTCTGTCTCCTTTGTTTTCCCACTGATTTCTCTCTTAGTTCCCACCTTTTCTGACTGTTTCTCTCCTCTTTGATTAAGAATGACCCCTGACTGAACCTCAATGAGGGGAGGAGGAGGACACACAGTGATATCCACTACCTCACCCTGGGATCTTGCAAAACTAGAACCAGCATCTTTCATTATCTGTGACTGGTCTCCAACTCGGTCTAGAAAGAATGCAGTACCCAAGTTCTGACTGCTGGATGCAATTTCACCATCTGATTCTGAAGAATCATCAATGGTGATACAAGCATCTGCCCCAGTGGTCTGTGAACTCCTGTATACAGGGTCTAGGACAAGCTGCCCTGGGACAAGAGATGAGGAGGGGATGGTGGAGGTACTGGTTGCTGGCATATTTCTGTATATGCTTGACATCATTTCGTTCATGGCATTAGAATCCTAGAAAAAATATCCTCTATTAAATTGCTTACTTTACCACAGCAAACACACAGCCATACAGCTTAAAATATATGGATAACCAATATGTATCAATATTTTTTGCAATTTGGTTATTGATACAGAGGACCATGTGTCATTGTACAATTTGTTTGTTTCCAAATGACATGGTCTACGAACAAATTATTGAAATAACATTTTTTGTGCGTGACTGACTATCACAGAATGCAAAGAACCAGCAAATGAATTAGCACCAATCTTTATTGTTATTTAGATGTTGAGGTTAACATTCATAAAGAATCTTTATTGTTATTTAGATGTTGAGGTTAATATACATAGAGAAAGTGTAGTTCGGACTTCCAACTCACTTTGACATATCCATGGTATTGAAGATATTGATGTTCAAGATACTGAAGTTCAATTGTACTTGTTTATATTTTCTAGGTAATCATCTACTTTATGTTGCAATAAACACTTTAACAAAGTGGTATACTATTTAATTGCACACCTGTAACTTGAGGGGGAAAATATCAAACTCTTGCAAATTTAAGAGCAAGGCAATTGTGACAAAATGTTGCATACCTTTTGATTATTTAATCCCATTTTATATACATATTATATCTATATATATATATATATCTGCTTCATATTTGGATATTTTATAGAATATAGACATTAACAGCAAACTAACAACTCAACTTTATGACGAACAGGATGACTCAGCTTCTCTGTGGTCAACTTCCCGTATTTATGTAGCAATATTCAATTATCACCTGCATATGGTGTTTATATCTCTCAACTACTGTATTTTACTGAATGTATCACACACTTTTTGTTTTAGAATTTTATTTTGTGAGAAAACGGTGCATATTATATACCATAATAGGTTTTTTAACAGTATTATTGTCGTACCACGATATTATTCGACCAGATTGTGTAGCGACATAACAATAACGGAGCGGATCAAAGATCTTATTTAATCAGATTGTTCAACCCACAGACATAGCCTTGTATATGTAGATACATCTTGTTGTTGTTCACCTGTATTAGGCCCTATTACTCATTTAAAAGTGAAAATCAATCTCTAGACATTATTGCAGGAATGTAAACTTGTAAAAAATGTGATACTTGTAATCTGTAAAGAATTGAATTATCAAGAAAGCGCCAAATAGGATGCATTTGACCTGTGTAGTCGTCATCTCATTGTACATGTACACCACCATTTTCATTCAAGATGTTTAGGCCTAGAGATGTTTACAAATTGCCTTGCCACATGCTAAATAAACAAAGCAAGGCTTGAAAAATGATTTGCCACAAACTAGATAGTTTATTGTAAGATTTATGAATAGTATTTAAGGAAATGTTGAAGTATGTACTTGTAATAACTCTCAAGTTTTTTCTTTAATACGCAAAATAAATGTATTAATATTATGAGACACCCTGTATATATATTTACATCATTTACACTGAAGTCATACCCATAGTGAATGAGGGGGTTTATATATCACACCTTTTTAAATCATTTTCACAGCTTTGGTAGTGTGTTTGTAATGACGCACACTTGTTCTATAGATTTATTTATTATGTAGCCAGGCTATATAAGTCTAATAATTTTAAGTTTGAGAAAAAGAAAACATCAAGTCTGGTTACTTTTAATACAACAAAAGCTCAAGCTTTGTTGAAATCAACATTATTTCCAGGAAGATACTCATCGAAGATGTATAAAGTCAAGATTACCATTAGCTCAAAACTTTTGCTGTGCAGTTTACAAATACTTGTGCTTTGTTGAAAATTTACATCATTTCTGTGAAATGCTCAGTGAAAATTACCACGATGTTTAACGAGGCATGCTGAAAATTTTCAAATTTCATTTTTCAATTTTTACTGTTTACAATGCTTAACTATTAAAACTTTAAAAGTATTTCTAATTGTCAACCAAAATTTGAATAACAGTTGTTGAGTTACAAATGAGACACAGCACTCACAATTCTTTGTAATGTAAACAAGGCCCGCACCATGTTTTTGTTTACATATAGATTGCTTAATAGAAAATAGCATGTTTAGACCAAAATGAAATGTGCCAAACACTGGAAACTTTTTAATTGTTTTCAGAATTAACTTTTAAATTAAAAACATCTGCTTTAAATGAAATTTTTACTAGTATATATTTAACTTATGTAAACAAAAACATGACATGAGCCTTGTTTACATAACAAGGGATTGTGAGCTCTGTATCTCCAACATACCTTGACAACTGGCACTCAAATTTTTGTTGACCATTAGAAATACAGTACGGCCATCACGGATCCCGTATTAGACCGCGCTCCCCCGCGGTATGTTAATCCTTCCCGCGCTATCCCTCCGCGGGATTTCATCGCGGGGCAGATTTACACCGCCGCGGTGTGAAGTACCGTTATTTACCTGTTAGGACAATTTCATAGAGCTATTTCATTCGTCTGCAAAAAAATGAGTACGGCTTGCTTATGGACAGCTATCTCGCATTACATACCGGTATATTAAATAAATCATTTTAGAAAAATGAAAAATAAAATCAGGGACCTACTAAAACCAGATATACTTAGGATTTAGCATATTTAATACACCTCCAATTGTTTTATTCTAAAAAAAAAAAACCAAAAAAAAAAAAACCCCGGCATTTAATTTTGTTTTTTAATAGTATTTTTATGCTACAATTAATGATAAGGATTAGGAGCTGTGTCCTAATATTTTTTACAGTGACAAAATAATACAAATAGATCTACAAATGACCGTATACGAGTGCAAGATTAATATGTTCTGTCTGTTTTAATGGTGTTTGTGTAGATTTCGAGAATTGGTTCAATAATTTATTAGTAACAAAATATTATTTTGTATGTTTTAAGAATAACAAAATGTAAATTTTATATTATGCTAAAAGAAAGATTTTTGTTTTCTCATTTCAATCGAACATCGTTTATATGTACACCTGTTGGGTCCCTGCTGCACGTGTTCTTAAAACAACACACGGGGTAGAAGACCATGTGTGTATACGTTCAACGCGTCGAATACAGGATGTCAAAATGGTAATGTCTCTACTCCAGGGCATGCGATCTGCTTATCAGCTTACAATTACCTACATGTATACCCAACAAATTTTACCAGTAATTAAACTAGGGTGTTTGTTTTTAATTCCTTCGTCAAGTGCTGGTTTCCTCGCTTACAACTTACAAATTCCTTTTATTACGGTACATATGAATGTCAGTATCATCAAAATTACTCTCTAATTGCATGTTAAATCAAAATTTAATATACGCTGTAGAGGAAGGCCACACGTATACGACAGGGGTGGCGTATACCCCAAAACTGTGTTTTACTTGTTATCTACTTTTTGGTATTATATTACCTCCTTTAAAATATGCATTGCGTTTTTTTCTCCTCTCTCTCAGATGTTCAAAGCCCCAGAAATGTAATTAAAATTTGAGAATTTGGATCCAATTAATATTTTATTTTGATTAGATTGATGCTTTATTTGTATTGATTACCAAGCGGTGTTTGTGTGGCTAGTCTAATGTTGTCTTAGCAGTTTCACGGGTAGAGCGTGCGCTGATCGAGGTCTGGGGCGTTGAAGCAGACAGGAAGTGTTATGTAACAGATATACACATACCCTAGACGTTCTCTACACAATGAAACCTGTTAAGTTAGGACGTCTTCACAAAATGTACTGTGTTAGGTATAGCTATAGGGACACCTATATAATACTCTCTTTCGAATTGGGGAAAAATGGTTTGGAGAGAATATTAATTAGAACATATCCTCACACCACTTGTCCCCTCTAATCTAACAGTTTGTATCTACATCTTTCGTATGCTGCGGGTCACGTTTATGGAGATGTAACTTGGGCAGATTTTTGTCAAATGGTTAAAAATTGTCCTCACTTTACACGATTTTATCCCCCCTCTCAAATTTTATATAGAGTTTGATGATACTAGGCTTTCCTTTTCCTACTTTAATATTTGCGTGATACATGTTTTTCGCAATATATATTTGTACAAATACATGTATAGACTTATATTCCTGAAAAATAAGTTGTGAAACCACCAATCTGTGATTGATACTAACAGGGAAAATCAGTTTTCGTGAAGTTACTTTTGCTGTTTCACGGGTAAAGCGTGTGCCGATCGATGTCTGGGGTGTTGGAGCAGACGGTATTCGGAGCAGACAGGGCGTGTTATGTAACAGATATACACATACCCATGACCGTTTCTTCACAGTCCAGTCAGCTATGTTAAATAGTACTCTCTCTCTCTCTCTCTCTCTCTCTCTCTCTCAAATTTTATAAAGATTAGAATTTGCTGATGCAAGGTTTTCCTTTCCCTACTTTAATATAAATTTATGTTATCCATGATTTGTTTTTAAATATTTATACAAATGCATTGTATAGAATTAAATTCCTGAAAAACAATTAATAAATGATTGATACTGACAGGGATAATCAGTTTTCGTGAAGTTACTTTTGCCGTTTTACGGATAAAGCGTATATATATGCACTTGTATATGGTCATCTTCCGACATTGGTATATGGTAATCTACCCTTATATTGAATGTGTGGTTCAATAAAGGTAACATGAGAAGTTTTTGTAAAATGTGTTTTACAAGCGATGCATGCACATGTATATGGCAATTTAATGATTTATTTATAGTATTGCTGAACAAACGATCTGTTTTCAGTTTATGATCAGTATATTTTTTTTTTTTACGTTAACGGGAGATAACTCGCGTTTGTTGATGGCATTAATCATCTACAGGTGAGACCGCGGCGAGGACAGCGGGACCGCGGGGGAGCGCGGGATATGCAGGGTTACCTGAGCTATACCGCGGTAGCTCTATCCCGCGGGGGGAGCGTGGAAAATACGGAATCCGCGTTGGCCGTACTGTACCTTTGTTAAGCATTCAAAACATTAAAAATAAAAAAAATAAAAATTTGAAAATTTTCAGCTGAAATCTCGTGTCCATGTCCCTTCAAAGTAAAGAATACTACTTAGTCAAAATTTTTGCTGCATATTACACACAAACTGCTTTTCCCCCCAATTTTCAGGCCCAAAAAGAGGGTGCATATTAAATACAAATGTGTATTATATTAAGCAAAATATGGTAATTTGATACATGGGAGCATGTTCTGCATATGATAAAGTTTTGAACCGAGGTAGTAATTTTATTTTGCAGGGGTTTCAATAGTCTCGTTTAAAGTCAGCATTTCACAAATTCTATGGTTGTTATAATGATCTAATTTGCTAATACAAACTCTCCTTAGGTCGAATGCTGTCTGACGTGTTTCATACCGATTGCTTGGTCGTTCTTTACATACTGATTTTGACTATGGATTACTCCGTTTACTTAATCAAGATATAGGGCTCACTGCAGGTGTGAGAGGTCAACAGCGGATACTTACTCCTCCTAGGAGCCTGATCCTACCTCACGTGTTTCCAGTGGTTGGTGTTTGGCCTACTCTTACTTTTGTATTCTAAGGATTTATGAGATTGATCCTCATTTGTTATCTCCACTTTTTTATACACATTGTATATCTGTATGCTCACCTGGTAGTTGATGTAATTAGAATTGTCATCTGAAAAACTGGCATCACTGTCATTAGCAATAACGTCGGAATCAGAGTCTGAATCACTACAACAAATATGTGTACACAGCTATAGATACTCATGATGATATACCTTCATCTATGCTGATAAAACATATACTGACAGGTCAATCCTTACTCATTACATATATATATCATTCATGTTTATAACAAACAAAATATTTCCTAAATTACAGCAAATAACTAGGATACAGAAAGATATCAGAATGGTGATATCATAGATAAAATCTAAATCCTTATTCTCAACACCTATAAAATTATAATACATGTACCTTAAAATCACAAGGTCTCTTTATTGTACATGCTGTAGGTGATAAATGTCAGAATTCGTGAGTTTTATAAATGATTTTGCTTCCATCAAACAAAATTTTATTTTGCCCCAAAGGTCAAAGAAATGAGAGCAAAGGAAGGGGCTATTGTTTTCATTAAATCTGTCTCTTTGTCTGACTGCAACTCAACCTTGGTCATAAATTTTAAACAGAGATGTCATATTTGCAGAGCTGAAACAATTCACAGAAATCTCGATACTGTTCAATATAAATGCTCGATTCAATGTTCGATTCATTGCTTCGATTTTCAGTTCGATACCTTTATTACAATCTGGTTGAACAGTAAAACACATCTGACAGGCTCAGCCAGTACTTATCATTTCTCCCTGCATGAAGGACAAAATAGCGTCAAATAACCTTCAGACTTGTTTGCCTTGAGTCCTACGAAAATAATAATGAACTTTTATCAGTTTAAACTACAGAGCCAACAGGCGTTGGCAATTTGGAAACGTTTCACTTTTGAAATTATGATTGCGAATCCTAGTAATTAAATTTTTCTTCAATGTTATTGGTTTCGTCTGTAAATTGTATCGTATTGAAAGTATTGAATCGTGGCATATATAAGTATTACAATATGTATCGTATCGTGAAGGGGAAGTATCCAGTGCTCGAGCTGGGCTTCGCCATTTTCGCCAATGGCGAATTTTTTTCAAAAATGGCGAAAAAAAAATTAAAGTGGCGAAAATCCCATTTTGTAGTAAATTGTATTTTAAAATCTGTCTTGTGTTTTCCTTTGTCAGTGACACATTATCGCCTGTTTGTTTATGCAGTCAAAATTTGTTTATTCAGTCAACGCGTGCGACCGGAAATCTCGCGTTGCTCCAGTGCACACAGAGCTGGTCACGATGGCCAGATAATAGCCTCAGGTAATGTATGGCTGCAAAAATGTCGGTGATTATGTAATAAAGTACATCGGACAGCTGTGTACCCGGCTGTGGTCAATTGTTTAACATTTGAAGTCTTATTCATTATCGTGTTATCATCTTCACATTAATGTCAATTCTTAACCACAGAACCAACCGGTAATTAAATTGGCCGTATTATTGTGTATAATGTATATACATCAATTGTTTGTTTTTGCGGACAAGCTCGTTGATTACAAGATTTTAATTTTGATGGGTTTGATTTTAGTTCGAAATTTCATAAACAATGCGGTCGGTCACCATTGATATGGACATAGCAATTTTAATAAATAATTTTCTTTGAAGTTCGGTGCGCAACATTATAAAAATGTTAATCTCATAAGACTATGCACCCCATTCTATTTTGACACTAAACTCGTAGCTTCTGACCCATGTCAGTCTAGAATTAAACAAAAATATCATTGTTTGGCTTTACAGTCAACCCCACCTGCTCAAACATTTTATTCTGTCCAAATTGCAAAATCTTCCATACCAAAACGGACATTTATTAGGGAATGGTTGAGATACGACTCTAAATTGGGCTTGATGTTTTGTGACATCTGCATTTCGGGCAAAGTACACAATGTTTTCACTGAGGGGTGTAGCATCATGGAGTTTATATTTATATGATTTATTACCTGATTTCTGATTTCCATAATATAATTTATCAAAAAACAAATCAACTTCTTAATAATTCAGAAAGAAGTGTTTAGGTATGGTAGGTGGATATGATTAAGTAATATAACTGATTCAAAATGCTAAAATCAGTGTAATGAATAAAACAATATGATGGAAATAATCGTAAAGCATGAGATTATTTGCGCTGCGCCGCACCCCGAAAAAGTGGCGAAAGGTAATTTTGGTCCAGTGGGAGCACTGGAAGTATCATTTCAGCCCTACATATTTGTACACTGAAATGTCAAGGTCAATGCTTGTCATCAAATGTCATTCATTAAGGTTAAAAGTAAAATGTGCCACAAGGCCATTCTTGGTGACATCATGTTTCAAACATGTAATGACGTTATGTTTTGATATTGTATAAAGAGTTCAAGATATGTTTGAGAAACAATTGAGGCAAATATAACCTTGATAAACAACCTTGACCTATATCAGTCACATTACTTTAATGAACATTCAGTTTGCCCGGCATGAAATCTCTATTTCATAAAGGTATGACTTCAGTTCAAGTTGCAGACAAATATAGACAGACCAAATATTATACCATGCTCTCCTGAACTCCAGGGGCATAAAATTTGCATATAAATTCTGGCATACCTGGAGGAGGTGGTTCTTCGTTTACTCATATGTTTCTGCTCCAGTCTTGACAAAGAGTCAGTTTCTTTCCTTCTTATCATTTCATAGGCTGAAAAATAAAAAACAGCCTGAGAAGCAGTGTCAAGCTGGACCCTGCTGTACGAAGGTTTGTTAATTTAACTAACTAACTTTAACTAACAGTCAACTTGTCGTTAACTCTTACATTTATATAGTGTTAACTAGACATTAACTGTCATTTAAACTTAATCATCTTTTGTGCAACTGGGTCCAGACTTGTAGAGATTGTTTGCCAATATTCTCTATATAAACACTAAACAATTCTGAGAAAAAGATAGAACATCATGCTTAGCTGTGAAACAGAAATTCAGCAACCTAGACATCACAGATCAGGGATCGACATTAATGGCTGTCCGACTGCCTGAGGCAAGTGAAAACCCCAATTCAGACAAGTGAAACTCAATACACACTTGCCCGATGGGGCAAGTGATTATTTCAGTAGGAAATGTGATTATCAAAATAATTGTGTTAAGCTTGATGAATATCTATTAGAAAGTAAAGTCCAACTCTGTATTACTGAATTGTCAGTTAAATTTAATACTACTACATTGTACTAGTATCTAATCCTAAGAATACCCCCCCCCCCCCTGCTTACCCCAATCTCCCAAAGGGTGTTGTTAATAGGTATAAATTACTTCTTTCCTGAGTGTAAAAATATGGTATGCCTTTGTAGAAGAAAATGGAAGATATATTCCGAACACAAATCCATGGCATAAACCTATAATTTTCACCTTGAGATCAAAGGTCAAGGTCATAAAGGTCATGAATGTACATGACACATAGTCTCATGGTGATACACCCATGTCTTATGGTATGACAATGTCAAAACCCTATAATCAATTTTGACCTTGAGGTCAAAGTTCAAGGTCATATAGAGGTCATGAAGGTACCCAACATATCGTCTCATGGTGATACACTCCTATGTCAAATATGGTATGCCTATGTCAAAGAACAAAGAAGTTATGGCCCGGACACAAATCCATTGTAAACAACCTTTAATTTTGACCTTGAGGTCAAGGTCATATAGAGGTCATGAAGGTACTTGACACATTGTCTCATTGTGACCCACCTGTGTGCCAAATATGGTATGCCAAAGTCAAAGAACAAAGAAGTTATGGCCCGGACACGAATCTGCAGACAGACAGACGGACAGACAGACAGACAGACAGAGTGATTCCTACATACCCCCCAGAACTTCGTTCGGGGGGTATAATAACACTAAAGAAGATGTAATTTAAGTGTTTTACACATGAACACTATATAGTAAGTTTAGCCCCACTCTGGGGTCAGAACCCCTACCCTGGGGATCATGAAATTTACAATTTTGGTAGAGGCCTTCCTGTTCTACATCACTATACATTTAGTTTATCTTACACATGTGAGGTTCTTGAGGAGAAGATTTTTGAAAATTTTCGGAAGTTTTTGCCCTGCCCTTAGGGCCCTAGGGGTGCAGCAATCATGAAATTTACAATTTATGTCCCCCCCTTGTCCCAAAGATGCTTCATATCAAATTTTAAAAGAAATGGAATAGAAGTTATCAAGAAGAAGTTAAAAATGTTCAATTGTTAACGCACGACGCACGTCGCACGACAACCAATTGCAATAGGTCAACTAAGTAAATCTGGTGACCTAAAATATATCCAAATTAAAAAGAAAATGTGAGATTCAGGCGGTGTAACAATTGTAACAAGATGTACTGTGAGCAACGCTCACTAAGAATACCCCCCGCTTACCCCAATCTCCCAAAGGGTGTTGTTAATAGGTATAAATTACCTCTTTCCTGAGTGTAAAAATATGGTATGCATTTGTAGAAGAAAATGGAAGATATAGTCCAAACACAAATCCATGGCATAAACCTATAATTTTCACCTTGAGATCAAAGGTCAAGGTCATAAAGAGGTCATGAATGTACATGACACATAGTCTCATGGTGATACACCCATGTCTTATGGTATGACTATGTCAAAACCCTATAATCAATTTTGACCTTGAGGTCAAAGTTCAAGGTCATATACAGGTCATGAAGGTACTCGACACATCGTCTCATGGTGATACACTCATGTGTCAAATATGATATGCCTATGTCAAAGAACAAAGAAGTCATGGCCCGGACATGAATCCATTGTAAAAACCTTTAATTTTGACCTTGAGGTCAAGGTCATATGGAGGTCATGAAGGTACATGACACATCGTCTCCTGGTGATACACTCATGTGTCAAATATGGTATGCCTATGTCAAAGAACAAAGAAGTTATGGCCCGGACACGAATCCATTGTAAAAAACCTTTAATTTTGACCTTGAGGTCAAGGTCATATGGAGGTGATGAAGGTACATGACACATCATCTCCTGGTGATACACTCATGTGTCAAATATGGTATGCCTATGTCAAAGAACAAAGAAGTTATGGCCCGGACACGAATCCATTGTAAAAAAAACCTTTAATTTTGACCTTGAGGTCAAGGGTCAAGGTCATATAGAGGTCATGAAGGTACATGACACATCGTCTCATGGTGATCTACCTGTGTGCCAAATATGGTATGCCTAAGTCAAAGAACAAAGAAGTTATGGCCCGGACACGAATCTGCACAGACAGACAGACGGACAGACGGACGGACGGACGGACAGACGGACAGACAGACAGACAGAGTGATTCCTATATACCCCCCAGAACTTCGTTCGGGGGGTATAATTATTAGGTTTAACTGACACCGACAGCAGTATGACATGTATCATGTTTCAGAAATGCCTGCAGCGCTACACCCGCTATTGCTCGTACTTTGCATTTCCTCACCGGTAATATAATTTACAGAATTCTAGCATCCATGAATATTTCATTGAGTTATTGAATAAAACCTGATTTGTTACACTTTCAAAACTTTTTAATTGTAATAATACATTGAACATTTGAATCAAATGCATGCATCAAAATTATATCCCTGTTCATTTGTTTTCGGTGAAAAAATTTATTTTCCTACAATGACCATTGTAAATTTCTTATCTATCACTGTCAATGACATTTTTAATTAATTTAATTCAACTACAATAATGCAACTTGTATGGTATGATTCACAAGTAAAACATCTTACACTGAGGAAAAAGGGAAAACTCGAAACAGGAAAAACTATTCTAAAGAAATGAAAACTTAGCTATTCACCTGTTGACAGAGAGAGAGAGCTAATTAAAATCACTGGTTGATAGTTGATGGTTGATTAGAGTCTAAAAAAATTTGGACAGCTAAGTTTTTCATTCGGACAAGTGAAAGTTCGAGTTTACTTGCCCAAAGGGCAAGTGAGATAAAAAGTTAATGTTTATCCCTGCAGATTGATCCCATTAATTGAAAACACCATTGCCCACATCAACAAGACACCTCTACATAAAAAGTTAAGTACCTTTTTCTACAGACTTATAAAAAGCATTTTTCTTCTTCCTCCCATATTCTCTGAAAACAAAAAGATGTAATGAATCATAGCAAATGTTTACAAGTAGTGTTATGATTTTAGTTCTTCTTTATAAACACAAAATGAAATTATATAAAGGCCGTTTCCCTGTCCAAAACTCAGAATTTAAAGCAGAAATCTGCAAATAAGTCCTGAAGCATATTTCTTTAGCTTCCATTTACATGCAGTAAAAGTTGGTTAATGTTATCATTGCACAGAAATGGGGACTTCTACGATGGATCCTGATTCGGAAACATTGATCATTTGAACCAATTAGAAATTGTAGGAAATAGTTCCATTCAGTAATACATAATGTATCGCAGAGACAACACTAATTAGAGAATATTCCATTTCCAATAATTATGCATACTGTATATCGCATTTTATTTGCAAGATCATTATTTACGCATACTTTTGTTACACTAGTCATTCGCAAAAACTTAGTTTTCACGAACAAACTCCTACATATAGAAAACTTAAGCAATATACAATGATTCGTGAAAGATGTATCTCGCAATTAAAAACATCATTGTGCAAAATAAAGGTGATATACAGTAGTTAGTATCTGCTGTCTTCATTTTATGATAACAAATTATGTGTATACATCAAGTGTTGCATCAATTCATCTACAAAAGTAATTGGGGCATCCCTACATACAGTTCAATTCATCTTATAGACATTCAATACTCAGGCATGAATTTCAAACCCAAATCCTTCAAAATTGTTCATTATCCTTTCATTATACATGGAATACCTTAACATTTAAAACTGACAATGGATATAATAGTAGAAACATTTACACATAAAACAGAAAATTAGAGTGTGCTCCACTACATTGATTGTAATATATTTTTTAGGTTTCCTTATACTCACCAATACATTGATTGTAATATATTTTAATAGGTTTTCTTATACTAACCCATATTGTCTCTGGAGATCTTCAGCCATAGATTTCAGATTAACATTTTTGGACTTCTGAGCATCCAAGTACTGAAATGTGAAAAATTTCAGTGTATAAAATATCTTCAAAACTTCATTGTTCAAGATTATATTTATCTATTTTAGATTAGATTGTGTACACTGTGCTAATTGAAATAAAATTCATGGCATTCAGTTTTTGCAATAAAGGACCTGGGGTGTAATAAGGAGCTAATAATGTGCATGCGAATTAATACAAGCAGTTAGGGGCTGCATTAGGCCCCTAAAGGGTCCAGTGCAAAGTCCTGATGGGTGCTCAGAGTGTAAACCCCTCAGAAACTAGTGAATTTTCAGAATTTCTGAAAGTAAAAATCAAGTTTCCAGAATACAACACTTACTAAAACTATATCTGCTCTAAAATGAATTCAGTATAGTGAATTGCAATGTACTCAGCAAAATATATAGAATTTTGAAGGTAATTCTATTTCATTTGTACAATTCTGCACATTTCTTGATAAATCTATTTGAATGCTAGAGAATCCATATATATTCAAGTGTCATTTAAACAATTGTCATTAATAGACAAACTGTGTTCTGTAAATCTAAGAATGGCATAATACAATTGTTTTACATCTATTCAAAACATATATAAACATATAAAGTCATTGTTCATTGAAAAAGAAATTTAGCTTTTTTTCTGAAATTGCTGATGACATCACGAACCTCATGGGGATTGATTCTTTCTGTTTTCTTCTACCTATATTGGATTTTAAGGTCAATTTTGACAATTTAAAGGGGGGTTTCCAGGAATCAGGTGGGACATATCGACTGATTTTAATTATATCGTGGGCTGTTGTTTTTGACTAAATAAAGCATCAGTGCAGAAATCACATTGCATTCCCGTCACTTGACTCTCTACGCTCAGTAGTTGTTGTTTACATTGTAGACCTTTACAGATCAAACTACCGACTCCAGTGGTATATATATATTTATTTTTACAAAGCCTCTGACATTTCATACAGATTTGTAGTTTTTGCCATTTGTTATCCAACAGTCTTACACATTCATTTATTTAACACTTCTGAGATCTTACAGTGAGTAATTTTCAGTTGTTAATACTTTGGAAATCCTTCAAAATAATACTAAGGATGTGGTGATCCCCACTGATTACAGATAAAACATGACTTACATACATCAACAAATACCTCAAGATGAGAATCGGAACATCACCAGTGTCAGTACATCATTATAGAGGGCAAAGGGTCATGAGAGCAGAGCTCTCCCTATAGGTAACACGTATATACATGTTTTAAAGGAAAATATAGAAAACTAATGAAAAATTAAATACCTATGGAACTTGAACATTTTGGTCGATTGGAATACAAGCGCATGTACATGTATTTCTCCATTCTAAATCTCGTCTACCCTAGTTCATGTCGTTCTGAGATGTTAGACCAATTCAACTTAATTGATAGATTATCATCCCCGCCTGCCCCTAAAAAATCGACCCGCCCAGAATTTTTTTATTTTGCGGAGCTTGCGATTTCCGGAAAATTTTCATGTCCGACTCCGGTATTTACACTTCTTGTTTACATTTCCGGTATAGCAACATGAAAAGCCACGCGAAGAAAATAGATCATACTATGGTTTCCTTAATTTCCCACCTTCTTACAGGTGTAAATGAAAGGAAAGGATTAATGTGCTTCATATCTTAAAGAAGTTTGATATCTTTCCGTGTTTGAAATTAAAGCTTAACCTGGAATTAGTCTGTGAAATAAGCATATATCCATCTGGCATTAAATGATGCACTACTTTGTCATTAATATTTTTCTCAGAAAATAAAAATAAAAAAATAAAATCCTCCCACCCGCCCCATACTTTTTGGTGACCCTGGATGATAATCTACTAATTAAGTTGAATTGGCCTTACATAAAATCCGTATAAACATGTAAATCATATTTTCTTAATCATATATAATCACTCCTCGATTAAAACGATTGTCTCATGTCTCCTTATGTTTGTAAATTTGCTAAACACCGACGCTGAATATGACATCACAATGCATTGTTTACATCAATATTGCGTTAAATTTCCCAAGTTCAATGAATAGGAGGATCAACTTTCTAAAATTAGGATGCTTTGATAGAGCTCTGTCCTCACACGTTATGTGCTAACTTCGGGATATTTTTTGTCCTATTATGGATATCAGCTATTAATACTATAGTTACAAGCAGGTTGGGAACACTTCCCCTGTGGCGAGATCTTTTCGCTAAAACGTGATTATCCCTCTTTAGCGAGAAATAAACATTACCATAAGGCTTAAATAAAAATTGATTTGTTTGATGTACTCCAACCGCCCCATGAAATTTGCCTCGAACCGATCATTTTTTCCCCGAAAAGTAGACATTCTTCGAATTAGTTTTAAACCTTATGCCAATTTTTTTTTTTGGACTAGTTGTTTTACGAAATTTTCGTTATCAAAATGTCCTTTGGATGTCTTTTGGTTCTACTTTCATCTTGATACTGACCATTTGTTAATCTGGGAACTTTTCAAAAACTTTTCTATATGAACGATCAAATATATGTAGGATATTCATTTAAAAAATATTAAAATCTTATTTCTATTCCAGATACGTTTACAATGGATTTATATGAGGAAAATAGCTCTTTCTGAGGCTAATTCTGACATGCAATCGTTTACTGAAAACTGGCACAAGATCTGAATATTGTGATAAGTTTTACAATTTGAAAAAAAGGTGAACGTTTTCTTTTCATCACTATATATATGCATTAATATCGTTTTGCTTTTACGGTGAACTGCTTAGAATCGGTAAACGACTTAAGTGAACCCAATCTAATTAAAATCAGATCCTAGGATACACTCACAATCGCTATAATAGTAATCTATAATTAGCGATATGTAATTCAGATAAACAAGAGAGACAACTCAATTTCGCAGAGATCGTGTGACAAGACTATTTTACCGTATAAAAATAAAATTTAAATACATACGGGTAGAATATAAATTAATCCATATCAATTAACCATGATTCCGGTGTCAACTGACTCTGTGCAATATTTCAAAGCAATGCACAGAAATTCCTGAAATATCGCACAGCTTCAATTAAACTTTAAAATGACGTTTTTCAGTAACAAATAACTTAGGTAAGGTTTGCGATATTTTGACATGTAGTAAACAAAGTCATGTTGCATATCAGTATGTTCAGTAGGAATTTATCTTTTGAAAATTGACTTTTTAAAAAATCGCCCGTGTCATTTTTTGACCAGATGAGCTTAATTGTGTGATGTTTTACATTTACAGGATCTTTGTACAAACGGAAATACCAGTGTTATAAAAACTTATGGGGTAAAAAGCTGGTAGAATTTTTTTTAAGAAGTATTATCTATAAGATAATTTTTAATACTAGTTGGTAGAATTTTTTTATTTTAAAACACAAAAAAACAGCATTTTTTTTATATCTTTAATACTTTAAATTGGTTGCCATGGCAACAAAGAATGCATATTGAGCAGTTTTACAAGGTCTATGTCAGAAAAATTTCACTTTAAACATAATATTTGGACCATAAACATTTAAGAAACCATATAAAATTACTACCCACCGGGCTGTTTCCATGGTAACAGATTAAAAAGAATTATTTCATTTATGTGATTTGTTACTTTGTTTTATAATTGTACAACTTTTTGAAGAGTGCATTGAGCATTTTCATGAACAAAATACAATTCCAAATCACAAAACGACTTGTGAGGACGTGGTGTTTTATGTCTCGAACCAAGCGAGGGTTCCCTTCTGCCCCTGTCTGAGGTACTAAATTTCCCTGCCCTTTTGAAGCTGCTGTGGGAATCACTAAATTACTATATTATCTACCAACAAAATGAAGCAAGAAAATATGAACTCCCCTGTCGAGGCCTGATCGTATTTGTGGACAAAAGTTTGAAAGCCATGTTACTTTTAAAAATAAAAAATCACGTGGGATAGCGCACCAAAATTATGGCGGACCACGAGTGTCGGAGTCCGTGTTCAAATTGATGGTCCACATTTCTGAAAAAGCACACATATTATTTTGATATGGGATTATTTACATGTTATGACAATTTTTAAAATAAGTGAAAGGCACTTTTACTCTTAAGGATGTTCTCTCCTGGTTTGAATTTTTTCAGAAGTATCAAACTTTTTTGATAAACCATTTTAACTGATACATCTTTATCCCCTCAAAGTTGCCCCTTTGCTGAAACTTAATTTTTCATGAAAATCACCAATTTTCACAAGAAACACACTATAAAACAAATATTAAGGACAGAATAATCTTAATTGGCTTTCTTTTATTTTATGAAAATTAAGCATGATTAATTATTTCAATAACTTTTACATAAAATATATCACCAATTCTACAAAAAATCAAGTATTAACATAATTGTATAAAATATCACACAAATTTGAAGACCTATTTCATCAAAAAATTCAACCTAGGGAAAATATCTGTATCAAACTTTTTCTGAAATTACTAATGTAGATTTGAATCATATTTTTGCTTAATTTAAATGAAAAAAATGTGTGGGGTAGTGTGCATTGGAACAAAGATTTGAACCATTTTGTGTCCCCACCCCCTTCTTACACTGACATACATTCTAAACAATAACAATATACGATTTGTTATAAAATGTGTATTTTTCAATTCATATTTACAAATTCTATATATTTATTTCATTATATGATAAATAATCAGAAAACATAAATAATATATGCATATATACAATACTAATTCATTTATAACTACAGAATGTGTAAAACATATGCTCCCGCATCAGCATTTTCTAATTTCCATGCACTGTGACCTTGATCTTTGACCTTTTGACCCCAATGATAGGCATCTTCCCGTCTTTGTATGTATTCATATGTCCAAATTTGGTTTGAATAGAATGCAAAGTACTTGAGTTATTATCCAGAAACTAGTTTTAACAGTCAACTTCCATGTGGCCATGAGGAAGAAATCTGCACTTCCTGGTATGGTTCTTCATATGATGATAGCACAACTCATCCCTCTCACTGTGGTTACCAAATGGATGTAGCTAAAAAGCAAACATTGGAACTCAATTTCTATCAATACTGTAAATTCTTAACAATAGAACAGAATATACTATTTGATTTACCACCAGACTGCTAATATACCAACTTCTTTGTCTAGCCAGGGATTATGTTTTAATGCCTTGCCCAACAAATTGTTACTCTAAAAGAATTTCTTAGGCAAAATGTTATATGTGAATTTGTTAATGCATAAATGACTGTTTATGAAATATATGCTAAAATTCTAATCAGGATTTTTTTTAAATGTGCATTTTCAATACCCTATAAACAAATTTTAACATTAGGACTATTAAAACCTTTTGACAATTACACTTTGAAGGAATAATTAAAATAAAATTTTGATAAAATAATAATTTTAATTTTCCAGAACTGATTAGAAGCAATTTTCGATCTAGTAGCCCCCCCCCCCCCCCCCCCCCCCCCCCAAAAGTTTTAACTAATTTGTACACGAATGGTGCGCCATAATTCTGTAGATTGGAGAACCCCCCCTTTTCCCTTTGAACTCTTTTTAATGAATTAAATTCGCTGTATACTTTGGCGATTTTTTAAAACAATGATATAGATTACGCTTTTTAATCAAAATGATGCTTCAATAATGATACATTGAACGTTAGGAGCGAGATTCCCTCATGACCGACTAGGCGGGATCGGGAAGATCGCAGATCAATTTAGGTACAGATCTACATAGTTTGTAGATTTTATTTTCATAAAAAAAATATTGAAAAACTTACATATTCATTCAATACTATATCAGCAGCCTCTGATTCAGGTACTACATCGCTAACATCCTTCCATTCCCCCCTCTCGTCTGACACTAAGTACAGTACTGTACATAGTGTGTCACCATGTGCGTGGTTGTGTCTGCTTGTCTGTAATTTTCTTTGTCTGCCACTCACTTGTGAGAATATCAGATTCAGACTGATCTATAACTGCCGTTTTACTTCTAACGAATCGCTCATGTATGTTTCTGGACTGCTTTAGAATAGACTAAATGCGACATCGTACAGTGTACGTCTTCGAGCTCGAGTTTGTTTACAATCGTAACGTCATCACGAATGTCGTAAAATGAGAAAATAAGTAAAAAATTGTCATGTTTTAATTAATTTTTGTTAGTTTATTAACATTACTTACAAATAAAAACAGATATTAATGTTCTTTGTGCATACGAAATAAAACACACGCATCCCCATAGTTACGACTTTGAAAAGTATGGAGACTCACTCGCGGTAAAAGTACCACGACGAAAGTACACCCTTAAACTGAGACACACGAATGGAACATGATTATCACAACAAATGGAATGATGCAGAGAAGTCGGCATTAAAATTATATTCAGCAATATTAAAACTTTTTGTAAATTGTCGTCATCATGCAATTCCCATGGAATTCATGGATCACATTAAAGTGTTTCAGTGATTAGTATTATGAATGTCAAACCACAAATAGAAGAATCGATCGGTGGTAATAAAAAGGGGTGTTAATTTATTTATTAACAACTATAGAGGTCCTCATCCATGACGAATACAAAACGTCCTGAGAAAATCCCACGAGACATTGGAAGATTTATGTGTATTACAGGGTTTGAAATTAACTTTCTCAAGCACTAGTCTGTACGGACTAGTCACTATTGATGTTCACTAGTCCGCAAAGCATTTCACTAGTCCGTCCAGTATGAAAGGTGAATATAACGAACAGTGATCAATCTCATAACTCATATGTAAAGCAATACAAAATAGATAGTTGGGCAAACAAGTATATCATATTAAATGATCTTCATTTTATTCAATAGTATTTAATGAAATCAAACACATCACAGTTGCAAGCAATTCAGTTTCTTACACCTACAGAAGAAAAAGACCACCATACTTTATTTTGCATTCAAGATCTTCAGAAGCATACAGTAACCTTAGATTTAATCCTTTTATAAACATCCTCAAGTGCGTTCGAGATTGATGTTCCCGTTGTTTTCATGCTCAGTGCTTAGAGTCACAGGAGTTCGAAATTTTATCACTAATGACCAAGCCTATAGTGTTTCGAACTCCTGTGTTAGAGTCGCGAATGATGAGAACATGTGCGCACAAACGTGCTTGTTCTTAGATCTCACTACTTGCAGTTCTTGCACCTCGAACCCGTTCTCATGATGCGTACTCGGGAGTTCAGAATCGGCAGGAATTTGTGCTCGTTCGAAAGAACGACGGTCTCAAACGCACTCCATGTGTTATAGTCACACAAACACTTAACCATGCAGGTAATCGACCATAAGTTCAAACATCTATGAGACTCAGATAAATCTTGCTGAAATCTTAACCAATTCAAAATTGATTTCCGGATTTTCACTAGTCCGTACGGACTAGTGCTACAGAGAGTTTACTAGTCCGACACGTTTTTTATTATTCTCGGACTTACGGACATGAGGTAATTTCGAACCCTGTATTGTATACAATGTGTACAAAATGAATGGCAGTGTTATGTGTTTAATGAAAACATCAGAAAATTTGTAAATCTAATTTTCATGACATTCAAAAAAAAATAATACCGACCTACCTACCCAACTTGAAAAATGTGGGTCGGAGTACATCAAACAAACAAAATTTTAATGATGGCCTAAACAGGTGTTTTCAGTGAATTTATTGAAAATATGGCGCAAAATTCCGTGCAATGCTGAAGAAGTGTGACACACACTCAGCATGACATGAATTGTTTCTATAAAATTTACAACAGTCAAAAAATTCATATCAATCATGTGCTGCATAAGAGGGAAGGAGGCTGAAACCCAATGCACATCCTGAGTGTTTTTGTTTTGATTAATATAAATTTACAGAAGCAGAGTTCTTGAAAAGTGTCGGTATTGTCGGATTATCCGATAAAAGTAGTAAATGTCCGACACAAGTTACTTAATTGTCGGTCCTGATGGCCGATATAAGATCGGGATCGAAGTCCATTTTTACCGGGGGAAAATGGCAGCCATGTGGCTCATAAATTTTCAAACCGATGCTAAATCTAGCAACACATTGAAACGTAAACGTGAGGAATCAGTTGTGAGGAACTACGAGAAGATAAACCGATTGTATCTCCGCCTGGCAATCTGGGAGACAATGGCTTTTGTTTGCAGCAGTTTTACCTACTGCTTGGTGACACAATCTGCTCAACGTCGAAACTGACGAAAGACCAGCTACACCCGGGCAAAAGTGAGAGAAAAAGTAGTTACAACGATTGCAGAGGAAGATGAGAAAGAAGTGAGAGGAATAGACAGGATAGAGAGAAAAATGGAGGATGAGAGAGAAGTGGAGGGTGAGAGAGAAATAGAGCAAGAAAGTGACTCTGATAGTGAAAGTGAGGAAGATTCATTCAGAGTGTAGGGAAGATGAGAAAGGGTACGAAAAGATAATTTATGAACTTATAGCCGAGATGGAGATTGAATACAATTACACATGTAGTTGATTTTAAATAAATTTATGAAAACCTCAAAAGCGATGCATTTTTATCTGGACTGACAAAATTTTGTTTCGGCTGACACTATTTCTAACAGTGTCAGACCAAATGTCTGACACTTCAAAAGAAATTTCAAGAACTCTGCAGAAGTATCAGATATTTTAGCACTTTTTCCTCTTTTCACTTGAAACACGAAGAGTTGTATTCCACAGGTGTTTTTCTCGGTTGTACGGGATATGTTTGCTCTCGCTATAGAGGGATAATCGCGTTTTTGCGAGAATATCTCGCTATAGGGGAAGTGTTCCCAACCTGACTAATGCCGATACTTTTTGCTTCGTCCTCCAACACGGACACGCCGTCAGACATATTATTATATATAGATAAATTCGCTATCCATTAAACTGATTAGTGTGCTTCTTCCCTCGTGATCAATAAACGTTTCCCAAAACCATGAAACCTTTACCTGTCTCACACGTGGGACCAGCCTTGGGTCCCCGATATAACCAGCTTGACTCCTCGGTCTCTTTTGATCAGAGTTCTGGGGGCTTCTGCCATCGTTAATTTTTCGTTTCATCATATTTATTATCGATTTTATATTTACAATATACAAAACAAGATTTTATCGTTTAAACAACATTTGTTGCGCCAAGCACTTTCACCAACGAATTCGAAACGGGAAGTTTTGATGTGAATGTAGTATTAAACCCGAAGACAACCCCATAATTCACGGATAAGTCCAACTCTTTCATTCACTTTTCTTTTGGATTTGTTATTTCTTGATTGTATTTACTTTCTGTATGGTACATGAATGATATTCTACTAATATTTCTCTATTGGTTTCTATTTTTCCTTCGCGCAAGTTTATATGTGTTATATAGAGCGGTCACATCACAGGTGCTTGAGGACAGGAAACAGCACCCCTTTGCAAGAACGTTAACCCCGGGCCTTTTGCAACTTTTTTGGTCAATCACTCCTTTATGAAATATTTTTGGTCCATCCTAAGCCATAATTTCGAAAATTAAATTGATTGGTTATCTCGCAATGAACATGACTAGTGGTAAGGGTGTGTGTGTGGGGGGGGGGGGGGGGGGGGGGGGGGGGTAACACAAAAAGCACATTGCTTACATGTTCGAATCACCTTGGCCTTGCTGTTGTTCAACTACTTCCATGATTTTTTTTTACCTCATATTGTGGTTCCAGTCTAGTCCCAAAGGGTCACGACATAAACATGATGCATGGTTACAAAGTTAAAAAAAAAAATCGTATGAAATATAAGGTCTCTCCATAAGAAATCTGTACACAACACATAGAATCCGTAAACAGTTTAGAGGATATACAGATTACAACATCAAAATCTTTAGTACCAAAAGGAAAAGTCTTGCAAAAAGGAATGCAATCGCGTATGTGAAATATCAACGATATATAATATCATTCACTATTCAAAAGTTATGAGCAGACCTGTAAAGGTTTTAAAAATTGGGTAAAACTCAACAAGACCAAAGTTCATTGCATGAGATGAAATTTCTTTCATATAAGAAACCGTAAACCCTACCTTACATAGTTCATTAGCAAAAGTCAAGGTCACAAGGTCAAAATCTGAAAGGTCTTGTCACAGGGAATGCATATATATATCGATTATGAGAGCTCTATCACTCATCAATCAAAAGTTACTGGCGATGTTAAAAAAAATCCCCACCCCCAGTCTGATCTAAACCTGAATCCAGGGAACTTAAAGCAATACAAACTGTAACTGACGGCATTTTTTCAACTATCCAATTCGCATTTTGATATGATTTAGTGTGGTTCTGCTAATATTGAAAGGAATTTGTTTGCATTTATTTCTCACAAGTATATTTCCACATTAACCCTTTCTCTACCGTATCGGTCAATATGACCGATAGCGCGTAAAAACAGGGCTACGCAAAAGGAGTGTCTATAAATCTTTGAAACTACGGACGTAATATATATGTTTTATATATCATATTTTTGGAAATTTTCTATATTTTTTAACTATGCAAAAATCAATTGAATAAATAAAGCCATTAAATTTAAAAAAGCATTTAAAATGAAGGATGACTTCGTCTAAATATGACGCAACGCTTTGTCGCAAGGCCATTTCCCCCCTCGCTATGATTTTTTTTTATTTTCCCTATGAATGCAATATTTTTTATATTTTTGAGAAGCATATATTCCCTGCTTTCAGTACATATAAAAATTATTTTTAATGGCTGGCAAAGTTATAAGAAAATAGTAATTTTTTGCACATATACGTTGTTTTACGATTTTATTTCGCAATGTTTAAACAGATCGGCGTTTTATCTATATTTATATATGGAAATAGGGAAAAGTAAATACATCCTGTAAAAGTAGAGGAAATGTTCTTTTTGATGGACCCTTATTCATATTATAATTCTCGGTAGTTTTTATATTACGATAAAATGAAATTGGGACATGCTGCGCGGTTTTCTTAAAAATTAGCGACAAATCGACGTCGCTAAAAGCAATCGACGCGCGTCGCACAATAAAGTGGTGAAAACTATTTGTATTGTCCTCTTTTAGTAAATCCAGTACCTGTTGATACACTAAAACAACATACATACATGTATGAAATAATCAGCCAGGTATCTCTGCTTTTTTTTTTAAAGCATAAAACCAATATTGGTTTATAACAGTTACACAACCTACATGTAACTTCATAAAACACCTATTGAGAATATTACATCGGCAGATTGAATTTAAAAAAAGATAAATAAAGTACTTCAAATTCAGATATAAACGTTATATTTGTTCGGAATAGAAATAATTTTTTTCTCTGCCAAAGAAAGAAAACAAAAAAGAAGTTCGCCTATATATAGCCTGTATACTTTTATTTTTCCGTGATCCGGATCGCGGGCCTCGCGGGGTTTTCTGAAAGTGTGCACGGAGAATGACACGTGTTTCCGTTTCAACGAAAACAACACAGCTTCACCGTGACTGTCACAACCAACGCTTGTATTTTACATCTTTAAAACGACCTGATGTCAGAAGAAGATGCCCTGGATCACCTGTTGCAGGATGACCCAAACGATCATGCATTCAGTATAAATACGTACATGTAAGTTGATGTAGCCACATAGGCCGACTAAAAAGAAAACAAAAATGTGGTTTTGTCATGTTATGAAAAATTCACGATTAATTAACCGCAATTTGATGCCATGGTTTGTCGTTTCATGAAAGCAAATATTTATATTTTATGATATCTAAAACAAGTGAATAACACCCTGTCCGGGTCCGGCAGTTTGATTACCCCCCCCCCCCTTTTCCCCAGAATTATCTCCTTACGTGACGCGCGAGTGTAAGAAGGGGGTGTATTTAGTGTATAATGGGATGGGGTGGTTTTAATCAGACTGGGCATTCACGACCGCTGGTGAGAAGGCTATTTTCCAAGTTTTTTCCATGTTTATAAAAGAAATTATCTTTCTATGAAAAGAAAACACAATCTGTTAGGGAAACACACTTATGATAGAATTTATTATCATAATTTGAATTATTTTCTTTATTCTGTAACAGAAATAAAAACAAAATGTGTGTTTGGGCCAAAATGGGGGTGGGTTAACATCAATCAAAGTCTGATTATGACAGGCTAATGAAAAATCATATTTCTCTTTTATCCAAATGCATGTATTTTATATACACTTAGTAGCTTATGACCATAAATTAAATGTGATCCATACATGCTGGTACTTGTATGCTATGAGCTGATGGGCATGTGTTCCCTTCTTGCCCACAGGGGCTCGGTTGT
>NC_079168.1:58611022-58617745 GCF_947568905.1 Ostrea edulis | reverse complement strand
TTCATCATGCTAGTGACACTGCTCTCCCTTCTGTAATTACCCATGATGAACCGAGTTGCTCTCTTTGGACTCTTTCTACAGCCGATTGGTGGGTTTTGTTGTTGTCCATGCACTTTTGGTCATGTTATTAATGTGTGATCCCCATTAAAGCTTGCTGTTAATTGTTATTCCAAGGTATTTCGCTCTGTCTGTTTATCGTAGTATGTGGCCATGAATCTTATAATGGTCAGGTACAATCCTTCGTTTGTTTGTTATCCGGATGACTTCACACTTTTCACATAAGACAAGTTTGGAAAAAAATATATTGAAGAGAAAGCTATTATTTTTCGGCTAAAACACAATGTTTCGATGAAAAATCGTTGAAAATTGAAAATTCTAATTCTGAATCGATGTTTCAATTGAATTTTTTTTTTTTTACTTCTATCATATTTGTAGAATAATGTGTCCTTTGACATGTGACAGGTTTAGAAGAAAACATATTGAAGGAAAAGCTGTTGTTTTGAGGTAAACACTATTTAGTATTTAATGTATAATGAAAGAATCGAAAGAAAGAAATGATATCTAGAATCTATACACTTACTGCAACTCTTTGTTCTGCAACAGTTTTACACAATTTATCATATCCTGTAATAAATATTAGTGCAACTTGGGATATAAAAGCCAAATCGTCACTTTCAAATAAAAAAATTGACAAAAACTACTGTGAAACTCCATTCAAAATCCTTTCCAATTGTTATATTCATATTCCACTGATGAAAAGTGATCTGAAGATCAATCTCATATATCCCGTAAAGAATACAATGTATAGGACAAAGACTGACCCCAGGAAACAATCAGGTGCCTCGGAGGAGTAAGCATCTCCTACTGGCCGACAAAGACCGACCCCAGGAAACGATCAGGTGCCTAGGAGGAGTAAGCATCTCCTACTGGCCGACAAAGACCGACCCCAGGAAACGATCAGGTGCCTAGGAGGAGTAAGCATCTCCTACTGGCCGACAAAGACCGACCCCAGGAAACGATCAGGTGCCTAGGAGGAGTAAGCATCTCCTACTGGCCGACAAAGACCGACCCCAGGAAACGATCAGGTGCCTAGGAGGAGTAAGCATCTCCTACTGGCCGACAAAGACTGACCCCAGGAAACGATCAGGTGCCTAGGAGGAGTAAGCATCTCCTACTGGCCGACAACGACTGACCCCAGGAAACGATCAGGTGCCTAGGAGGAGTAAGCATCTCCTACTGGCCGGTCACATGCATGTCAAATGATGATCTCTGGTTGACCAAAGGTTAAATGGACTTTGTTGATACCACCGTTGTGGAGGTTGTGTACATTTTCGGTCACATAATTACGTGTGTGTGTGTGTGTGTGTGTGTGTGCTGCAAGTTATATGCAAACTGGATCACAATTGGATGTGTATTGCTGAGTAAGGTTATGTCAGGACACTTAAACAATTAATAAAGTTTCAATATCATTACACTTTCCCTTTTTAAGATAAAGGGGTGGGAGAAGGGCAGCTGGGGCACGTGCCCCTTCACCACTTTCCAAAGTGGAAAGGGGCCATAACCATGTTATTGTTTTGCGCCTACAATCATATCTGCATGTTTGTGCCGAATTTTTCGAATAGGTATCATTAAAATTCAATGAAACTTAACTAAGGTTCGTTTTCTTATCATTGTTTTTCATGAAGTTTATTTAATTTTTCCTTCGTCTTATTCCGAACCTACATGTAATACTACGGATTAGGTTTTCTTTTTGACTGACCCATCCCACCCCAATGTATCCGGATTTTCACAATACAATATTGAAGACGACATTGGTTTCTGCATGTATTGTAACAGTTTACGGCATTCGTTTGGTCATCCAATTCAAGTGATACTATATAAATGTTTATCAGACTACACAGGAGCTAGCATACCTGCGTTTGCTAGATTTGTAGCGTCTGCTAGATTTACATTTTTCCGGTTTATCGTCGTTTTACGTCTAGATGGTTAATGCAAATACACTTTTCATATTCCTCGATTAAAATATTGAAGTGTTGGTTCTGAGAGCTATAGGATTGTTTCTTTTCGTGTTATGGTCATGATATTTTTTGTAGTATAGATCTGATTTTGTCAATAATATTCACAAAAACACAGTTGTTGACTCGCAGCTAATATTGAAAATAGAAAATTTACATGCATTACAATGCCACAGGGCATAATTTTTTTTTAAATAAATGAATTCGGATTTTTGTAAATTGGAACGGCAATTTATCTACTATTTGTAGAATGACCCTTGTAAGGTCTGCTAGATTTGTAGCGTCTGCTAGATTTGTAACGTCTGCTAGATTTGTAGCGTTTGCAAGATTTGTAGTTTCTATTTGATTAATTTGATATAAAACCCCACGATTCCTTCTCTCTCTACTTTCTGACCAAGAACCCCGGGTGCGGTATTTTCTTTAAATTCTAGATATGAATTGATAAACGTTTCCTTTCACCTTATGGTCCTGTGATTGCATATTGTTGAACAGTGAAATAATGATATGAAGGTTGTTTATGGAATATCTGGCTCTACTTTTAGTGTGGACTGTTAAGCACTAAAGCCCAGAGGTAAATATTAGCCTAATCACGTTGTCAAACCAGTGGCGGGTCCCAAAAAAAAGATGTGGGTTGCGATCCAAGTTAGTAGCCCGAAAAGAGGCGAGGGTGGTTAAAGGCTTCAAAATGGTGGTGGTGTGGGGGGGGGGGGGGGGGGGGGGGGGAGACCAATTTAGAAATTAACCAAAATCGTACACCCCTCCTCTTGCCTGTATCCGCCATTGAATATACGATAACAAGCTGTATATACTCTAACCAATCATGATGGGGTAGAAGACCCCGAGATTACTCAGATTCAATGATTAATGAATATTGATTGAAAGCCCCTGGCTGTATTCCAGCCACTTCACGGCGGGTCAATGTTGATCTTTTTGTCATTACACCCTCCTTGTAAACAAAGAGAGGGGATGTATAACACACACACACACACACATGTATATATATATAATTTAAAAGAATAAAATCCAAAATGATCACATGATAATTAACGATCCGTTCCTGCATTGGAAAGAAACGCTTAGCATCAAAAAGTATATTTCTGTTACTGGGATTATGTGTAACTACAAAAGAAATTTTCCCGTTGTCTTTGGAATTAGTGGTTCGGCGTGGATTACGGAGATCCTGTAATTGGAATTTTAATTGCGTTTTCTATTCCAGCGTTGATTAGGTTCAACGGGTTTTTTTGCCGTAGTAGATATTCTTGTAATTCTCCTAAACGTAAAAAAAAACAACCCAAATATAAACGAGTGCAATGAAAAAAATGAATAAATAAAAAAATAAATAAAATAAATAAATCTCTATTTCAATTATTCAATGTATCGTTTGTATTTGTATCAATAACTGTAAAGTTTATGTGTATGTAGCTACAGCTGAACACTTGCTCTCCACCGCCGAACACTTTTTCTTTATCTAAACTGAAAATAATTGTCCTGTTGATACAAGTAGACTACCCATTTACTTCCTTATAATGTGTTTAGTAATCCCATAAATTTCAGGAGGATATATTTACTGGTTTAAAAGTTATGTCATAAAAGAACATGTAAAAAAAAAATGTCCCGCGGAGTGTAACGCTTTTTTGTGACATTTTATGCAAACTACAAAATGCACTGTCTATTCTATTCTTACACGATACACTTGTAACAATTTGGAGAGAAAAAAATATTATCTTTTTCATTGATATCATTAACTATAGTTATTTGTCCTTTTTTTATTTTTTGGTTGACATACTAGCTGTTAATAGAATATTTCAAAAAAATTATATGTCTTCGTTTATCTTAATTTGAATTTGACTCCACTTTTTTGGCACACTGTTTTTCCCTATAATAGCTCTAAAACTTCATTGTTATTTCGGATTTCAAACATTTCGGTTGAGCATCACTGAAGAGACATTATTTGTCGAAATGCGCATCTGGTGCATAAAAATTGGTACCGTATAAGTTTTACATCAATGCAACTTTGAATAATCAAACTTAGATCTAGGTACAATATGGTCATTTATTAATTATAATGATTCAGCCAAGTTGAAAAATTAAAAAAATAAATAAATAAATAACCCGGCCAACAGCAGTCATTTTTTTTAAAATCACCCTTATGCAGCCACCGCTGAACACTTGTAGACTGTTAATAAAATTGCTGATCACCAAATAATGTTATTTATATATATAAACTGAGTACAAAAAATAAATAAATAAATTTTTATTTAAATCCAATGATGCATTGGATTTAAATAAAAATTTATTTATTTATTTTATTTATTTGTATCGAAAACTGTACAGCCATCGCCAAATATCTGTAGACTACCACCGAACATGTAAGAATGTTCTAGAATTGCTGATCACCAAGAAGAGAGAAAATCGATTTATTTGGTGGTTTTGTTTTTTTGTTTTTGTTTTTGGTTATATGAAACAGAAAAAAAAAAAATCTGAAAAGAAGAGATAAACGTACCATATTTTTTTTTCTTTTCGAAACCAGTGACTGAGTGAGGGTATTTTTTTAAAGGGCTTATTTTGAATTATTTTTCAAGAAAAAAATATTAAATCAACTCATGTAGTTTATTCGGAAGGGGGGGGGGGGTCTTGAACCCTAGCACCTGTGATCATATTGTGTTAATATGCATCTTGACAAATATAACTTGATCCAATATATTGGAGCATTGTCGATGATTAACAAATTGGGGTTGATTTATTACATAATTAATAGAAGCAAAAATACAAACCATCGAATGATTTATTTTTTAAATCCCGACTTAATTACATTTGACCGAGAATTATGTTCAATGTACTTTGATAGAGATTTTCATTTAAAAAAATGTTCATCGGGAGTGTCTGGCTAATGCAATGATTTTTGTATAACAAGTATATTCCATGCAAATTCCTAGGGTCTTTGTCACAATAGAACTAAGTTACAGTTAGCTAGTTTTGGGTATTTTTTGTTTACAGTTTTACTTGACTAAACCCATTGACTGTGCACACAATCTGACTAAAGTACAGACCTATATTATTAGATATATATAATAATATAGATCTGTACTTTAGTCAGATTGCTGTGCACAAATCTTTTATTACTGGCTTTAGAACTTCATCGCATAAACTGAATGTTGAAGTTGGAAGACATAATAATATAGTCAGAGAACGGCAGTTGTGTACTGTTTGTGAGCTAAATGATGTAGAGGATGAGTTCCACTTTATTTTAAAATGCCCTTTATATGATGATTTGAGAGAAAAATATGTTAAGAAATTCTATTATACAAAACCCAGTGTTTACAAACTGATTAAAATACTCAGTGTTAAAAATACTAAAGAACTGATTAATGTTGGAAATTTTTTACAGTATGCTACTAAGCTACGAAACTCTCATATGGTGCGATATCATTTGTTTAATCTAAATTGTACATCGTTGTAACATTGTTGTCTACTCACTCTCCATAATGCCATTTTTGTTTGTTTGTATAAATGTATTTATGTATATGATATCCAATGAGCCTGATATAAAGAATCTGAATCTGGGTATTTGAAATTAACAGCAGTTTTTGACTTATGAAAAGTGTGAAGTATATTGGGTCGGCTCGATATCAGATCTAGTCTAAAGATCACGGGTATCTTGCGCCGACCCAATATACATTATACATGTACTTCACACTTTTCTCAAGAAGCCAGGCACTTCTGTTAATTTCAAATACACGGATCATCTGCCCCCCCCCCCCCCCCCCAATTGTTCTATTGAGACGAAAACCCCTTCGAATTTGCATGGAATATATTATACACATGTCATTGTTGTAGTCATAGATCATAGTCCCGCTAACCCGACAAACATTTTTTTTTAAAGTTATTGAATGACGAAGTATGACCAAACTGCAATTGAACTTTATAGAGCCCCGTGCTAACATTACTTATATTTTTCAATGTATCAGAAGGGTAGCCGCAAAACTGTAGCTCTCTGAAAAAATATTTTGACATAATATGTCAAAATATTTTTTCAGAGAGCTACAGTTCTGCAGCTATCAGAAGGGGTATGTTGCCGGTTAATTTTTGTAAAATTCTTGACAAGCAATAAGATAACAACAAAAAAATGGTGCTTAAACTGTCCAATTATGAAAACCTTAAATTGTGTACATGTATGTGTGGGGGTGGGGGGTGGGGGGCTTCATCCGCTCAAACTGTCAATTTCTTAAATGGTGAAGTGGGGAGGTCACTACAAGGATAAATTCTTAACTTTCAAGCTTTCATATCACACCCTCTCCGATTCTACGTGCATGTAATTAAACATGTAAGGATGTAAAACCTCAGTGGCAAATGCATCTAGTTAATGAAAAAAAAATTAATATAAACAAAAATGATGTAACGATTTGCATTTTAGTTGCTTCTAATCATATACGCTATCGATTATCAAAATTTTTCATTTCTCTATGAAATCATTTTTTAATTTAGATGCATTAAATAATGAAAGCAATATCATGAGAGAGAGAGAGAGAGAGAGAGCCTTCTAAAACGAAGTTAGGTTCTTAGCCGTCTATCTCCCTCTGGGTGGTCACGCAGTCATGTAATTTTTTTTTTTATCAAGTCTGGAGTAGAACCACAGCTACTTCAACAATGTGATTTATACTTTCCAAGTTGTTATTTGTCAATAGTTTTTGTCCAACTTCGCCATTGT
>NC_079168.1:58571022-58608522 GCF_947568905.1 Ostrea edulis | reverse complement strand
AATGATACAAATATTTTGTCTAGACGTACAATTTAGCTTTGGTAATGTTTTACAAATATTGATCATTTAAATGTTATAAATTAAAGACTCTCTCTACCTCTTGGCAACTAATTAAAGGGGTCAGCTTTTTTTCGAGAAAAAAGTTAATAATGTTATTTACTGTGATACAGATTCGACTGATCAGGCGAGTCATGCCGCCCGGAGGCCTATTTTTTGATATCATTCTAGATATATCTCGCAAAACTGAACAAATTTTGTTCTACATGTCCTATGGAAATTTTCTTAAGAAAAAAGTTATTGATTGTGACACTAATCAAACTCTTCAGGCGAGCCATGAGGTCCGTTCGCCTTTTTCATGATGTTGTTTGAAACATCTTGCAAAACTGAACAACTTTTGCTCTAGATGTCTCATTAAAAGTTTCTTGACTAAAATGTTATAGATTACAACAATAACCCAACTGTTCAGGTGAGCCATGAGACCCACAGGCCTTATTCTTAACATCGTTAGTTAACGCTTGCGAAACTGAACAACTTTTGTTCTACATGTCTTATCAAAAGTTTCTCGAGAAAAAAGTTATTAATGTTATTAATTGTGATACAAATTCGACTGTTCAGGCGAGCCATGACGCCCGCAGGCCTATTTTTTGATATCATTAGATAGATCTTGCAAAACTGAACAACTTTTATTCTACATGTTTTATCAAAGTTTGGTGAGGAAAAAGTTAATCATTGTAACAGAAATTCAATGGTTCAGGCGAGCCATGAGGCCCATGGGCCCATTTCTTGATACGGCACGAAAGATCTCAATAAACTGTACAACTTTTGTTATATATGTCTAAACAAAATATTTACGAGTATAACGTTATGCGACATTTATCACTGTTAAGGCGAGTCATAAGGCCCGTGGGCCTTTTTCTTGATATCGTTACAAAGATCTTGCAAAACTGAACAACTTTTGTTCTACATGTCTTATCAAAAGATTCTCGAGAAAAAAGTTAGTAATTGTGACACTGATCAAACTGTTCAGGCGAGCCATGAGACCCGTTGGCCTTTTTCATGATGTTGTTCGAAAGATCTTGCAAAACTGAACAACTTTTGTTCAAGGTGTCTTATTAAAAGTTTCTTGACAACAATGTTATAGATTGCAACAATAACCCAACTGTTCAGGTGAGCCATGAGACCTGCAGGCCTATTTATTAACATCGTTAGTTAACCCTTGCGAAACTGAACAACTTTTGTTCTACATGTCTTGTCAAAAGTTTCTCGAGAAAAAAGTTATTAATGTTATTAATTGTGATACAAATTCGACTGTTCAGGCGAGCCATGACACCCTGAGGCCTAGTTGTTGATATCATTAGATAGATCTTGCAAACCTGAACAACTTTTATTCTACATGTCTTATCAAAAGTTTCGTGAGAAAAAAGTTAATCATTGCAACAGAAATTCAATGGTTCAGGCGAGCCATGAGGCCCATGGGCCCATTTCTTGATATGACACGAAAGATCTCAATAAACTGTACAACTTTTGTTATATATGTCTAAGCAAAATATTTACGAGTAAAAAGTTATGATTTAAAACGTGGAGAAAAATTAGACACTTTTTTAAACTCCATTTTCGACCCCTACCGAGCTTCCATACTAGGCACTTCCGGAAATTTTTAAAACCCAGGTGCACAACTACAACATGTCGTCTAATATCACTGAAAATTTCAGC
Organism: Ostrea edulis; assembly: GCF_947568905.1. Taxonomy (NCBI): domain Eukaryota; kingdom Metazoa; phylum Mollusca; class Bivalvia; order Ostreida; family Ostreidae; genus Ostrea; species Ostrea edulis. The sequence goes on along the minus strand of NC_079168.1, from coordinate 58,606,809 downwards.
ACTCTAGCTTTTATCGTTTTTGAGTTTTTGTCTGGACAAAATGGTCATCTGAAAATCGATAAAAGGGGGATAACTTCCAACCGGAAGTGATTTTTCGAAAATTGAAATGGCGGTACAAACTTCAAATGGCAACGCATCAATCCTGAAAATTTGAAGCAAATTGATCCAGCCATCTCCGAGAAATCTTCTGCACAAAAATCGGTAAGGAGAAAAAAAAAGAATAATAATAATAACTAGATTCGATCTCGTTGCGAGCAACAAGTGGGTCTTCCGTCCAAATTTAGATGTGATTAGATAAGAATTTGACTGACATTTTCGTTCATAAATAATGATACAAATATATTGTCTAGACGTACAATTTAGCTTTGGTAATGTTTTACAAATATTGATCATTTAAATGTTATAAATTAAAGACTCTCTCTACCTCTTGGCAACTAATTAAAGGGGTCAGCTTTTTTTCGAGAAAAAAGTTAATAATGTTATTTACTGTGATACAGATTCGACTGATCAGGCGAGTCATGTCGCCCGGAGGCCTATCTTTTTTTTATATCATTCTAGATATATCTCGCAAAACTGAACAAATTTTGTTCTACATGTCCTATGGAAATTTTCTTAAGAAAAAAGTTATTGATTGCGACATTTATCAGACTGTTAAGGCGAGTCATAAGGCCCGTGGGCCTTTTTCTTGATATCGTTTGAAAGATCTTGCAAACCTGAACAACTTTTGGTCTACATGTTTTATCAAAAGTTTCTCCAGAAAAAAGCTATTGCTTGTGACACTAATCAAACTCTTCAGGCGAGCCATGAGGCCCGTTCGCCTTTTTCCATGATGTTGTTCGAAAGATCTTGCAAAACTGAACAACTTTTGCTCTAGATGTCTCATTAAAAGTTTCTTGACTAAAATGTTATATATTACAACAATAACCCAACTGTTCAGGTAAGCCATGAGACCCGCAGGCCTTATTCTTAACATCGTTAGTAACGCTTGCGAATCTGAACAATTTTTGTTCTACATATCTTATCAAAAGTTTCTCGAGAAAAAAGTTATTAATGTTATTAATTGTGATACAAATTTGACTGTTCAGGCGAGCCATGACGCCCGTAGGCCTATTTTTTGATATCATTAGATAGATCTTGCAAAACTGAACAACTTTTATTCTACATGTTTTATCAAAGTTTCGTGAGGAAAAAGTTAATCATTGTAACAGAAATTCAATGGTTCAGGCGAGCCATGAGGCCCATGGGCCCATTTTTTGATGCGGCACGAAAGATCTCAATAAACTGTACAACTTTTGTTCTATATGTCTAAAAAAAATATTTACGAGTATAACGTTATGCGACATTTATCACTGTTAAGGCGAGTCATAAGGCCCGTGGGCCTTTTTCTTGATATCGTTTGAAAGATCTTGCAAAACTGAACAACTTTTGTTCTACATGTCTTATCAAAAGATTCTCGAGAAAAAAGTTAGTAATTGTGACACTGATCAAATTGTTCAGGCGAGCCATGAGGCCCGTTGGCCTTTTTCATGATGTTGTTCGAAAGATCTTGCAAAACTGAACAACTTTTGTTCAAGATGTCTTATTAAAAGTTTCTTGACAAAAATGTTATAGATTGCAACAATAACCCAACTGTTCAGGTGAGCCATGAGACCCGCAGGCCTATTTATTAACATCGTTAGTTAACCCTTGCGAAACTGAACAACTTTTGTTCTACATGTCTTGTCAAAAGTTTCTCGAGAAAAAAGTTATTAATGTTATTAATTGTGATACAAATTTGACTGTTCAGGCGAGCCATGACGCCCTGAGGCCTATTTTTTGATATCATTAGATAGATCTTGCAAACCTGAACAACTTTTATTCTACATGTCTTATCAAAAGTTTCGTGAGAAAAAAGTTAATCATTGTAACAGAAATTCAATGGTTCAGGCGAGCCATGAGGCCTATGGGCCCATTTCTTGATATGACACGAAAGATCTCAATAAACTGTACAACTTTTGTTGTATATGTCTAAGCAAAATATTTACGAGTAAATAGTTATGATTTAAAACGTGGAGAAAAATGAGACACTTTTTTAAACTCCATTTTCGACCCCTACCGAGCTTCCATACTAGGCGCTTCCGGAAATTTTGAAAACCCAGGTGCACAACTACAACATGTCGTCTAACATCACTGAAAAGTTCAGCACTCTAGCTTTTATCGTTTTTGAGTTTTTGTCTGGACAAAATGGTCATCTGAAAATCGATAAAAGGGGGATAACTTCGAACCGGAAGTGATTTTTAAAAAATTGAAACGGCGGTACAAACTTCAAATGGCAACGCATCAATCCTGAAAATTTGAAGCAAATTGATCCAGACATCTCCGAGAAATCTTCTGCACAAAAATCGGTAAGGAGAAAAAAAAAGAATAATAATAATAATAAGAAGAAAAGTGAAAAATCAACAATAGAATAATAGAAGGGTCTTCCGCTGAAGACGGAAGACCCTAATAATAAGAAAAGTGAAAAATCAACAATATAATAATAGAAGGGTCTTCCGCTGAAGACGGAAGACCCTAATAATAATAATAATAATAAGAAACAGAGTAAAAACAATATGTTCCCAAACTTTGTTTGGGGAACATAAATATGCAACATTAATAAATAGTGTCAACATTTTACTAAAAGAAAATTACACTGAAACCTTTGAAAACAAAATTGTCAAAAAAGGGCATATCAATGGTTTAAGGTGAGAAAGCATGCAATAAATAACCAAATTAAGAATTATTTGCATATGAATTTTTGACCAAACTATGTTATGTGTTAATAAACCTGATGCCTATAAATTAATTGTAATAAAAATGTAACGTATGACATCAATATTTATCGATCGATATTGAACATGTTCAAGTACATGTAACTAACTGTGTATCATATTGATACATTAACTCCTAACAGGTACTGGTCAAGCATATTGCATTATAAAAATCCATACAGTATTGTTTAAAAATGAATGAAGCAGAACAGGGACCTAAGACCTCAGATGGATAATGTCCTTCAATCCTTGCCAATCTACTATTGGACTGACTTGAAATCTGTCCTACATTCATCCTCTAAGACTCTGATCCTAACAAAATTCCAATGAATTAGCCTCTGAAGACTCTTACACTTTCACAAAATTTCTAAAGCTATAATGACTTAAAATACAGGAAAATTAAGCAGATTAATCTTTTAAGATCCTCATCTTATCTAGAGATGTCATAGATAAATACCCACCATGGGACTTTTTATTGGATCAAAACTATGCACAAAATGTTGTGACCTTGACCTCAATCAATGACCTTAGGATAGGGTATTGACACACCCTCAGGTCAGGAGCAACCTTTGTGTTAAGTATGAGTTATAATGTTTATTCTTGAAACAAGAGGTGTATGTGCCACAAAGCTCACCTGAGTACTTGAGCCCTGCCATTCTAAAGATTTTTAAAAGAATTTTCTCCTTTATATTCCCATGAAAAATTGTGACTCCATTATTATGACCCTACCATAACTCTAGGGGGTCTCTGAATCCACACAACTTAGGGATGCTTCAATATCAATATGACAAACATGGCCTTGCAGTTATGGAGAATATTCTTTTTTTGTATACAAGTATTACTTAAAATTCAATCCTGATTTTAGCCAACTCTAACCTAGGGTCCATAATTTAAAATACAAAATAATTTAGTCAACACAACTTTCATTTGCAGATTGAAAGTGCTTTTGGGGAAGATTTTGAATTTTTCTTTCTAAAATAGTCCAATGTAAGACATTGATCCCCTATTGTGTCCCAACCCTACCAAGGGATCATTATTTGAACAATTTAGAGTATGCATTAATGTCAAGAAGCTTTCACATAAGATTTACTTTTTTTTGGTCCAGTCCTGGATCCACACATGATCAATCCCTTCCTGCAGATGAATGTGGGCTCCTCATCACCTGCCATCCCTTGAATGGGAATCAGGGTTCCATCGATGGCTCCGACCACATTGGGAAAATTCGCAATTTTATGAAACCCTTCCTTAATGCGGACAAGCTCTGGCACTGAAGTGGGGAAATTTATATTCCCTAGTCTCAGACATAAAGTGGAACAGACTCTGTGCACAATTCTTGATGCTGAAGCTATGGAAATGCCATGACTATCTGCTACTTCTGATAGATAATCTCCCTTTGCTAGAAATCGTAAAGTTGTCAACACCTATATATCACAAGAACAAAGTGTCAAGATTAATGATTTTCAAGTTACCACCTTAGATGTGGACATGACTCCCCCTCCCCACCTTGGGTTTTTATTGGTATTATGATTTTCTGACATTGAACATTGCATATATATGCAGATATGGGAAGTCTTGTCAACAAGCACATGTGGATATATATTGTACCATATTTTTTCAAAGTGGGGAAATGGAGAAGGATAGATATGGATTTCACCAGTGGCATAAATATATGTTACATGTATAACATTAACTTTCCTTAATGATTCTAATTCTCTAATTCACTTTGGTTGGGATACAATTTGATATATAATGTATTCTTCTGCCAGTGTTCATCCAAAACAGGGGGGTAAGTTTAATTATATATTCTATGAATGTGATAATTTTGGTAATTTTTGCACAAAATTTCAAGAAATTGTATTCAAAATTTTACTTCAAGTTTCCTGAACTGTTTGAAAAGAGTGAATGGTTTTGAAAATGAATTTACCATTCAAAATAATTACCCAGTCAAAAATTTACTGAAATTATATAATATTGAATTTTAGGTCTCACCATTTCCTTGAAAATATAATGAATTTCATGAACAGTAAATAATTTTCCTTACCATCGGGAGCATTCTATTTCTCATACATTCTAATATTTTCTTGTGATTTATTTAGAGTTGCAAAATTCAGTAATTTTTAATTGTGTAATAAACATTAATTTTTTAGTTTAGTGGGAAAAATGCAAACATTGCACCTAATCCCAAAAAATTAATTTGCTGTTTGCCAGTTTACCATAATTAATAATATGAAGTATTATGATTTTTTGGTGGGGTGGTAATACACTACAATGTTAATGACCATTTAATTAAAAGGTTCATTACTCAATGTTCTATGTATGTAAATGAAGGTATGTAAAAATGCTGAAACATATTCTTATTAATTATTAAATAATACCATCAACGTGGAACTAAATAACCTGGGGACCGAAAATAGAGATAGTACAATATAAACAAGAGGTACTGTGAGCAATGCTCACTAAGAATACCCACCGATTACCCCAATCTCCCAAAGGATGTTGGTAATAGGTATAAACTACCTCTTTTCTGAGTGTAAAAAACAAATGGCATGACAAACCGAACCATATTGCTACTTCGATGTCCAGTGCGCGTGACCTTTGGACCCCAAAATCGATAGGGAACATCTTCATCCCATGGGTAGTCCATATGTATGATATGGTGACAGCAGGTGGAAAGGATAATGCTTTAGAGCCCGGAAACCATTGCGTCTACAGACGGACGGACAGACAGACGGACAACCCGATTCCAGTATACCCCCCCCACAACTTGTTGCGGAGGGTATAACAAGAACCGTATGCACTCTTCGTTATTGAAGTTAGCAAAGGCCTAACTTTCGATTTAAAAACTTACTTGTATGTGAGAAGGAATCCCACACGATCTGGAGGTAGGGTGTTGAATGCAGTTCCTGACTACATCTGTCAGTTCTAGTTTGCCTTGGAAATCGATACCTTGCAATCAAATCTGTGTCATTGTACGTATCTAACAGGCACGTAGCCAGACAGAAAATGAAGTGTACGCAAAGTAAGGCAGGGGGTCTGGGGGCCGCCTTCAGGCCCCCAGTGGGTCCAGGGCAAAGCCCTGGTGGGGGCCCAGGGAGCGAAGCCCCCGGAAGCTCCTGGGTTTTATTGATTACAATCACCAATTTTTTTGAGTATACAAAGGGTTTTTTGGCTGTCAATTTTTGAAACAAACGAATTCAAACAAGACAGAAAAAGAATCACAGATCTGTTTTAGGAAGCTTGATATTACCAAATCACCAAATGTTAAATTGACACTTGCTTTACGAACTGCGTTGATTTATTTTTTAGTTGTTGCCGACAGGTGTATGAGTAGAGTATAGACACACATGATATATATTGCTAATAACAAAGGGTATTCCAAATCCGTCTACTTAATGTACATAAATGGTGTACATTAAAATCGATTCGACATTTGCTGGACCAGGTATTAATGAGGGAATTATGGATACGTGTTCAACACAGACCTGTAATAATTCTGGTATGATAAAATACACTAGTCCGAAATATCTGACGTTTTCCTGGCTTTTTTAATGATTTTGATATTTACCGTGCCAGGAAAACGTCAGAACCGGCGCCATTACGTAAACTGGAAATTCGCCGTCTGCACCTGGAGGCAGCATTCTCGGGCCGATTTTAAATACTTGCGAGCCGAATTTAATGTTAAATTAAGTCATAATTAATCAATAAAACGATGCTTTTTGTACTAACTAAATTCGATTAAAAGAAAATATCACTCTGAAATTCGATAACATAAGCACACAATTGTAGTCAACTGAATTTTCGCTGTCATTTGAGTGAACGAGTCATGTGACTCAAAACAGCTCGACTGTCAAACTTCCACCAGAGTTCGTTTGCTCACAAACCAAACTCTTCCACTTAGGCATTATGGGATAGCGATTTCTTAGGCCGCGTATACTGTGACGTCACTGTAGAATGACGAAAAACCATAACGTCAAACGTAAACAACTTTCAAAACAAGAACGTAAACATCAAGTTCATTACTTTACACAATAATTTGAACATAGTCTCCCTACTTTTTAATGATCTTTTGATCATTTTATGTTTAAAATAAAATCCATACTTTTATATTAATGCTCTTAATATTAATATCTTCAAACTTTTAACTGCGAACTACTTCTTTAGTGTAATTTGTCTACGTGATAATCGCGGACTCACAATATACAAATCTGTATATTGTGGTGCGTCACATAGGAGAGGTCTATTCGTAGGTGACGTAATGAGGCCTCGACGGGGAGTTTGCTCGACTGTTTGTTAAAATGTTTTCATGAGGCTGTTTATTTTATTAAAGAACTCATAAAATCGATATTAGTAAGTACAAGAAGCATCGTTTTATTGATTAATTATGACTTTTACATTAAATTCGGCTTTTTAGGGATTTGAAATTCAAGAAGCTTTTTAAATTGGATTGAATAGACATAATGATTGGAGTTAATCATAAATCGGAAATACATAGTGCAAAGTTACACTTAAGGCAATGACATAAAAATGTAAAAATAATTTCTCTCTCTTTTTTTTTTTTTTTTTTTAGCAAATAATGTGTACGCAGTTGCGTACTTGCGTATAGGCAGCTACGCGCCTGTCTAACTGGTTAATTCGGTCCCGAAAAACTCTTTCACGACGCAAAGCTCTTTCATTTTCGAAAAGGATAAAAAAAAATGCAACCATTCTTATTGATACGTCATTTATTTCTATCTTACGACAATTATTTTGCACTTACGAGAAATATTTTACACTTAAGAGAGGGTAGAGGCTCTCTTAAAGTTACGAGGAAAATCAATCTTACGATTTTCGTAAGTTTCTTTGTGAAAAGGGAAATAATCGTATGTTTTCTCTTACGATGATTATTTATCGTAAGATTTTTTGTGAAAGGGGCTACAGTGATATTCTTTCTCTTTGTGCAAAAATTAAGCCATGCAGTGTGCTATAATTTATTACTGTAATTAAGATATAAGTCATATACAAAAATTTATTCAACTCTGGCAGTGATGGGAATTGAACCCATGTCTTAGACTGTCCGTACACTGCCTATAATGGTGTTAGATTGGTGCAGTAGAAGTGTTAGTAAGTAGTAAAGATTTCAGCAAGCAGAGAGAAATTGGGGAAAATTAGGTTGTTTTCATACTAAATTATATATACATGTAACTCATCCCCATGCAACCATCACCATCCATATATAATATTTTAAACATGTCATGAGAAATATAAAGGAAAATGTGCATTAAAAAATAAAAATATGTGCAAAGCAAACTAAATATATATTTATCTAAGGCATGATAATGTATATATAAATTGCTATTCTGAGAATCAAACCCATGTCCCCTTCTTCATAAGCCTGAAATAAATTAAATCGTCTTCACCTAAATTCGGTATTTCAATCATCTGTGTCACAAAAACGTAAAAATAGTTCAATATCTTGCAATGCTGCAATCATAAAATGCCAAAATAAGACTAAGTAGAGCTGTTTCAAGGAATAAGGACTGATGACCCTGTAAGGTAAACAGAAAAGGTTCACTTTAAAATAGCTTTAAGAACTCTGTTATCTTGTCCAAATTCCCAGGGCGTAAGTCTTATAGAAATGTTATAAGGAATGAATGCCATTACACATCTTGTTGAGAGCAATAATTGTAGTGAGTATGAAAATCCATCAGCAGTCCAAGCATCAAATTGTCATGGACCAAAAACACTTAAATTCTCAGTTCTATGACAGTGACTTTGTGTTCCTCTTCCAATTCAAGGTTTTGTCCTCTAAAATTTTTAATTTCTGAGATACATCTCCTCTGAACTCTGTGACCTTGACTTTTGTATTAATGACATTTGTTTCTGACCTTGTTAAAACAATCATAGTGCAGGGTTGTTACACCTCTCAAAGTCACATTAGTATCATTCATGTCTTGTATAATCTTCTGACATTTTTCTTCCACAACAAAGTTATGGATATAGCAAGAATTTTATACTTATAAAACTGGTGACCTTGACCTTGTCTGAATTACTCTGGGCCAGGGTCAGGACATACCTCTAAGTCTAAAGTACCCTTTATCTCAAGTATAGGCTTTCAATTCTTTCATTTCAAAGTATATGGCTAAAACCATATTTTGATACGTTTCTTAGTACCTTGTGACTTTGTCACAAATGACCTTCATACTGGGTCAAGGCATATTTCTGATACGAGGTTCCTTGTGGAAGCGATTTAAATTAAAAATAAACATTTGCAAATGTTTTCTCTTATATAACACTATTTGAACAATTGTGTGTTTAATTCTGTGTATAAACGGATTCGTCATGTGACAATAAATTCATTGTTTAGTCATAAACGATCAAAGTAATTTCACAGTGACGTTATAAGTTATTGACCTGTTCAACACATTCAATTTATACCGTTGAGGTTTCTAAAAAATAATTCGCTTCATGGTTTTAAAACTATAGATCGCAAAGATTTGTTATAAACAGGGTTGGCAAAAAAGTGGTCAATATGAGTATTGACCAGGCCAGTGGTCAATACTGGTTAAAACCGGTCAATAGTGGTTAATACTGGTCGATTGAAAATTATTTGGTCATTATAGTCTGTGTTATTTATTTTAAATGTTTAAGCACTCTGATTAAAACCACCACCCTCCTCCTTACACGAGTGTAAGGAGGAGGGGGGTGGTTGGTTTTAATAAGACTGATGTTTAAGTGACCATTATGGTAAATACTGTAATTCATAACATGCACTATCAGTTTATAATATACTTATAAGTCATAATATTAAATAAATAATGTACAAAATGACTGTTGAATTGGGGATGATGTAAAAGTTTCTGTTCAAATTCCTTAGTTTAACAAGAACTACCTATAAGTATTGTTTCATTAAACTTCATTTTAACTGTTGAATAAACATTTGAGGGGGTGGGTTGGTGATGTTTTCATAACAATAACAGGCACACTGCACATGGTCATCTCTGGTCCCAGTCTATGCTTATTAACACCTGTCAACTCTGCTTCCTGTGCTCAGGTAATGTCCAGCTACCTTTTATTCTTAATCTGCCCAGGTACATGTATTAAGAGGTCTGTCTCCAATCGTCAAGCTATATGCTATAGAACTGTGACCCTCTGGTAGGTACTGAAAATATTTCGGTCAGTTTCATCAAACCAAATATATTAAACTTATGAAATTACATTTGATTATCTAATGAAAAATATTAATCAACAATTGATCCTTACAATGAAAAGACTTAGTTTATCTTTAGGCCAAGTAAAATTAATGAGTAGATTATCATTCAAACTTCACAAAAAAATGGGGCGGGTGGGAGGATTTTATTTTTTGTTTTTCGCCATGGTATTCTTGACCTCGAAAATGCCTTCTCTCATTGAGAAAAGGATTTATAAATCATAATTACATGTGTATTTGGGTTTCTAAAAGGCAAAGTGAAACAAAGTACGTTTACGATACTGGACCGGACATAAAAATATCCGGAAATCATAATTTTGAAAAATAAAAAAAATCAGGGCGGGGCGATTTTCGAGGGGCAGGCGGGAATGATAATCTACTAATTAATTTTGCTTGGCCTTATCTTTGCAAGAAATGTACAAAAATAGGAAAATGGACAGTTTAAATCACAATTGACCAGTATTGACCACTTCGGGAGTATTGACCGGGACGGTTAAAACCACTGGTTAAAACCGGGGGCGGTTTTAACCGCCCAACCCTGGTTATAAATCAGTCACAAATATAAATAAGAAATAAGATATCATTTTCAAACATTTATAGGGATGTAAATATGGGTCGGTATGTGATAAAATCTACCATAAAGCCATTCGGGCTAGTTTTAAAATGATACCTTATTTCTTAAATAAAGATATATATTATCAGATTTTTCTCCAACAAATATTTGGGCTGGTACAATCATGATTTCACCCAGGTAAAAGTACCAGGTACTGAGAGATTTTGAAAGGCCGGCCTGCTTTCCAAGAAGTTTCTTGGCACTATATATGTTTAGCTGAGACAAGAATTTCAATCATCGAATCTTGTCAAAGAACTTTTTTTTTTTTTTTTTGGATAAATTATCAAAAGAAAATACGAGGTTCAAAAATTTAAAATAGTATGTACATTAAATCTACTGGAAGCTCTAAAAAAAAAAAAAAAATATGATTAGTTTCAAAGATCATCTCCAGACAAAAAAAAGTCTACGGACAGATTGACAGAGAGACAGATGGACAAGGTGAGTTCAATATATCCCCAAATTTAAATTGCACAGGCACTTGTTTCATACATGAGTCCCCCGGCCTCCTTATTAGTGAAACAAGTGCCTGTGAATAGATTAGAGTATGCAGTTAAAATAATGACAGTGTTAAGATGTTGTCTCTAGAATTGTATATGGCTGAACTGGAAATACTGAGTGACAAAATTAGAGAAAAACGTTTAGTGTGACCACAGGGGGTTCTTATCCATTATGTTCTCAATCTATATATATACAAGCCCCTGTGGTGTGACTGTGTCAATGGTAAACAACTTACATGTAAAATACCCTGGAACTAAAGACATTTTTATTGATCAATGTTTTCCAAAGGAGGGGTCAAAGCCACGGTGTATTCAAAAATAAGGATGAAATATAACTTCCACAACATTTTAACATCACATAATAATTTAACAAATGATACCACAAAGAAAATACCTAGCGCAATCATGACTGTGAATTTGTTTACTGTTCAGTATTCAAAGCGAAAGCTGCAATGCGCATGCGCAACTCTGAGCAGGGAGCTAGTTGAATTTTTACAAGTTCTAAGTGAGAAGACCTTTGTATTTTGCAGAATTGTTTTGAAGCGAAATATGTCGGTAACAACAGCACCTTACGGAACTTGGAAGTCCCCGATCTCGAGTAAACTTGCCACTGAAAGCAGCGTCAGATTTCAGGAGATCCACCTGGATCTGCAACAGAGCAGACCCGGAGAAGGTGTGCGACATTTCCTGTCCCTGTCTAAGTGCCTTTCAAGGAATCCCACGTATTCATATTATTTTCTTTGGAACTAACTCTAGTGGCTATTAGAGTGTCAAATTTTACTTATCATACATGTAACAATGACTAGATGATGATTAATATGTATACGGTGTAACCGTTGGACCTAATCTCGGCGAGATTCGTCGAGGCTGGATATTTGGACTGATCCAGCCTCGACGAATCTCGCTGAGATTACGTTGGACCGAGTGAAGCATGCAATGACGCCCAAGTGATAATCATAATTCCGTTCAGTACGATAAATCATAATTCATTTAAAAATGTATTTTATTTATGAAATTCTCATGCGCTAAACGCCCAGTATAAACATCTAAATATGAGAGGGGGACATATGAGGATAGATAAAGGATCCACCTATTCATTTAACGCTGGGAATATTATTGTGATGTCACAATTTTAGCCTTGACTTTTTCTCTCTTTCAAATCAAACAATTATAAACAACAAAACATCCCATTTGCAATTTAAAAGACAGTTAAAACTAAACAAACCTAACCAACAAATTCAAAGTGTTAAAAACATAAGCGTAAATATATCGTATACTGTATATTTTTGTTTAAAGAAACTCGTGAACTCGTTCATCTATTTAGTCGTATTACACTTTTCCTATTTGATGATTGGCTAAAACTGTAACGGTGATAATTATCCCATCCATTTTTAGCTCACCTGAACTGAAAGCTCTTGAGTGAGATTTTCTGATCGCTTTTTGTCCGCTGTCTGTCTGTCCGTCTGTCTGTTAAACTTTTCACATTTTCGACTCCAGAACCACTGGGTCAATTTCAACCAAACATGGCCAAAAGCATCCTTGGGTGAAGGGCTTTCAAGTTTGTTCAAATGAAGGGCCATGTCCCTTTCAAAGGGGAGATAATCACAAAAATGCAAAAATAGGGTGGGGTCATTTAAAAATCTTCTTCTCAAGAACCACTGAGTCAGAAAAGCTGATTTTTACATGAAAACTTTCTTACATAGTGCAGATTCAAGTTTGTTCAAAGCATGGCCCCCGAGGATAGGATGGGGCCCCAAGGGGGGATCAAAGTTTTGCACACAAATATATAGGGAACAACTTTAAAAATCTTCTTCTCAAGAACCACTAAGCCAAAAAAGCTGAGATTTACATGAAAGCTTCCTGACATAATGCAGATTCAAGTTTGTTCAAAATATGGGCCCCGGGGGTTGGATGGGGCCACAATAGGGGATCAAAGTTTTACATACAAATATATAGGAAAAATCTTTAAAAATCTTCTCAAGAACCACTGAGTCAGAAAAGCTGATTTTTACATGAAAACTTTCTGACATAGTGCAGATTCAAGTTTGTTCAAATCATAGCCCCCGGGGGTAGGATGGGGTCACAAGGGGGATCAAAGTTTTAATACAAATATATAGTTAAAATCTTTTTCTCAATAACCACTGAGTCAGAAAAGCTGATATTTACAAGAAAACTTTCTGACATAGTGCAGATTCAAGTTTGTTCAAATCACGGCCCCCGGGGGGTAGGATGGGGCCACAAGTAGGGGGGGGGGTCAAAGTTTTACATACAAATATAGAAAAAAGCTTTAAAAATCTTCTTCTTAAGAACCATTGGGCCAAAGAAGTTGACATTTACATGAAAGCTTTCTGACATAGTGTAGATTCAAGTTTGCAAAGGGTAGTTTGGACCATAATAGGGACTAAGGTTTTACATGCAAATATTTATGGAAAGTCTTCAGATATGGGCCAAGGTGACTCAGGTGAGCGATGTGGCCCATGGGCCTCTTGTTAACAAACTAGGTGTTTAAATTACAAATTGCACGTCAGTCTTGTATTTTTGGCATTCCAAATTAAAACATGAATAACCGTAGAAATAACGAACGAACAAAACAATATGGCGGCACCCATATGAATCTCAAAATTTTCAGTGAATGTATGTAGAAATTATTTCTATTCCTTTGCTGATTTTCTCTTCTTTTTTTCTTTTTTTTTTTTTTATACATACGTGTTACATTTAGAGCCTTGCTTTGCGGACGGGCCAAAGGCTCGGTAATATTTCCTCAACGATAAAGGTAACTTTCGCTTTCAACAGGTTGGGAACACACAGCGAGATATTCTTGCGAAAATGCGATTATCCTTCTCTAACGAAAGTAAATATATCTCGTACAACTGAGGAAAAACGCCCGTGGAGTACATCTCTTTGTATTTCATGTGAAAAGAAGAAAAGGTGCTAAAATGTCTGATACTTCTGCAAATATATTAATCAGAACAAAAACACTCAATGATGTGTATTGGATTTCAGACTGCTTCCCTCTTATGCTACAACTTTTATAATTTGCAATTTCTTGAATGTGTTGAAAGAATTCGCGTCATGTTAAGTGTGTCACACTTATTCAGTGTTGCATGGGAATTGCCAGTTTTTCCCCATAAAAACACCAAAACACCTGTTTATGGTAATGTTTACTTTCTTGCTAAAGAGGGATAATTGCATTTTAGTAAGAATATCTCACTACAGAGGAAGTGTTCCCAATCTGTTCAACAGGTAAAGGTACTTAATTGAAAATTGTCTTTTTAAAATAATTATCTAGAGTGCTCGGAGAACTCGTACCCAAATTTCTCTGATAAAATTTATGAGATTTTTCTCGTTCCCTAACGTTGATAGAGTATGACTTCTCATGGAAACTCGTACCTGAATATAACTTCAGGATAGGGCTAAAACGATACGCCTCCTTCACGATTCAATACATATATTGCAATACTTATGCCACGACTCAATACTTTCAATATGATACAATTTACAGCAAAAACCAATAATAACATTGAAGAAAAATTTAATTACCAAGATTCACAATCAAAATTTTAGAAGCAAAATGTTTTCAAACTGCCAAACGGTAAGATGCCTGTTTGCTCTGTAGTTCAAACCGATAAAGTGCATTATTACTTTCATCAGACTCGAGGTAAACAACAATCTGAACATTATTTTCTGCTGGAAAGGGTGGATAAAATAAGTTTGATTTTAATTAGATTGAGTCTCTAACAGATTTTGAAATCAAAAGGGCTTGGTCACATGGTAAAAATATCTTTTGGATGATGTCACGAATTGGCAATGAATTTTCACGAGAGTTTTCTACAGGTTTTAAAATGAAAAGGACAAGCTGTAAATATTATAAATGTTTTATTGATATAATTCCCATTTTGTGCAGAATAGTTACCACCGTATTTTGATATTTTAGGAGCTGTTTATTGGAGTGAACTGCGGTTCAATGAAGGTGGAAGATATGTTGTTTGTTCACAGAAAGAGAATGAAACGGACTTCAGAGTATGGACACCTGAAGATTTCAATGCCAGGACGAGGGTTCATGAGTATGGAGGAGGGGCTTTCTTTGTGTACAGTGGAGCAGTGTATTTCTCCAACTTCTCAGATCAGCAGATTTATATGCAGAAATCTCCAGACTCTGTCCCAGTGCCAATAACTCCCAAGGATTGTGGCTGGAGATATGCAGATGGATCTATTTGCCCAAAAGTATGAAATATATAATATGCTTTTACTACACTAGATTTAGTATTCTCTTTAAGATTTCATCAAGGCATCTTGTGGCTTTTGAAGAGAAAATGATATAAATTCTGATGATTCTCTCAGAGTAAATTTTTATGAGTCCAGAAAATCAACTGATTAGCGAATTATATTGAATATTGATTATAAATACGTACATTACATATGTAAGTACACTAGCGAATTATATCATTATATTGAATATTGATTATAAATACGTACATTACATATATGAGTACATTTGTGTTAAAGAAATAGTATTCATTTTATTTTCAAATTTAGATATATTAATTAATCTTGATTACTATGGAAATTAATAATGCATATTGTACTAAAATATCCTGTATGAAATTATTAAGATATATATAGAAAAATCTGAAGATTCTTACATTTAGTACATTTACTGGTACTGGTTTTAGTCTCTCCTTCAAATTATGACCTTAGAATAATCATAAAAATTTTATCATATTGATGATCACAGACAACTTTAAGGATTTAATGATGATTGGTTATATTCAGGCAGCAAGTTACGTCCAGGTGTGTGTGACTGTGTGTGTGGGGGGATGAAGGGTTGGTTGTAGCATTATAATCATATTGTACAATTATTAATATTTTTGTGGGAGTTTGGAATTCATTGTGACTGGTCATGGTAGCTTAGTAGGATGTCTGCTTTACCACTGGAAGGTATCAGGTTCAATTCTTGATGCTGTCATGGCTACTTTGTCAAACTTAAGATGAATAATATATGTTTGACTGTTCCTTCTCCAAATGCTCAGCATTAGAATATAAAGTTGAGGGTCTTTTGGACATAACCTTGAAAAGAGGTTTCTGGTAGGCATTGGCATGATACAAGGCTTACTGCTATGTCCTTGAGTGTCATGCAGAGGTAGAAATTTGTGGCACTTCGTCTACTTCAGCAATTCATTAACTTGCAATGTTCCTATATATAAGTGAAAAATTCTTAAATGAAGCATAAAAAAAACAAAACAAATAGTGGTCATTATTTCATGGTATTGAAATGGAAATGAATTGAAGTCCTCCTCTACAGAGAAACGAACCTCCAAACACAAAATCAAGTCCCCATATGATAAACATGCTTATTTTTACTGGAGAAACAGTTATGGTAGATCTATACTCGGCCTTAAAATGGACTCGATCATGTAAAAATTGCCTTTACAAGATAAATATATATTCCAGTAATAGATAGACATTGAAAAATATATATGTTGACATGCTATTTTCGTTGTTATTGCTTCTCAAAAGTAAGCACCCCATCAACATGAAGGAAAATGCACTCCTCCTTCTTTGTTTTTCTTAATAATTATTTTTTTCTTCAAAAAATGGGCTGTAATAATATACCCTTTATTTAATGGTATGTAATCATTTATTCTAATAAATTGGAATAAATATTTTCATAATGTACACTTTGTGAGCCCAAACATGTTAAAAGAAATACTGTAGGAAATACCATTTGACGTCAATATTGGTCTTTTCCCTAATTTTTATGGACTAAACTTTGAATTAATTGGTTTTAATCTACAGATTATTATCTTAAATAAGGATTTGAGTAAGAAAATCATATGTTGACGTATTATTTTAGAAGCTATCAGTTCTACAACAAGTACACCCCCTCCCTAAAATCTTGAAAAATTATACATTATCATATCATCGTAAGACATGTGAAGTTTGAGCATATTTACAACCTTGGATAAGAATTTGAATTACATGTATTCTAAACTATAACTATTATAACATACATGTGGTTTACAATTAAATCTTATATTTTTTCTGAAAAAATAATATTATAGAGAAGGCTTTGCACAATGTAAATGTAAAAACGAAAGTAACAAGCTGAATTTAGATGATTTTGCTTATATGATTAATGCATACGTGTAATATGTGATATATCTTATATCCTGAGACAAAGTTTTATATGAATCTCTACAGGTCATGAAATCATTTACATGTACATAAATTGGATGCATGTTATACATGTTACATGTACATTTACACCACTTACACCGGTCTAAGTAGATGCAATTTCAATAAGGAACTAATAGATGCCGTCCCAATGATTTTGAAAAAGGAGAGAGGATGAGGAAAAAATGACAAATTCATGATGGTCGGTGAAATAAAACAAATTATTTGCAGCTGATCTTTGAAGCTTGCGTCAATATCTGTAACATTGTAGTAGTGAACACAATTACGATATCTGTGGTCACTGGAGCAGCGAAATGTTAACTTTTCTTTTTTACATGAGTGTACCATGTATTTGTTGATGATAATTTGGAACCTGTTCTAACCCGGATCCTCACAAAAGAAATATCATCATGATGCTCGTGGAAATCTTAATTGGTCTGACCTCCCCCCTTTCCCATCTGTCTCCCCCACTTTCTGATGCCCCGCAATTCCATATGTTGAACATTTGGATCATAGTAAAACTTTTACATACATGAATAGTCAATGTACACTGAATGTCTCACGGACATGTACAATGTAATTGACACACACCCCCATCCACCAAAATGTTGTTTGATCTCCAACCGATTTTTTTCTAAAGCTATAATCATCCCTATCTCCCTCCCCCCCTTTTAAATTAAAACCAACAAGATTTCAACTTAAAATTTGACTGATAAGATAATAAGAACCAGGAAGGAATTGATATCAGATATTCATATCTCGTATCGCCATGTAAAAATCAAATGGATATCGTTAAAATATCACATTTCGGAAAACGGAAGCGTGGTTCCACATTTACATTTGATGGTAACGTAGGCCGAGTATAGGTCTACTTTAAGAAAGATTTCAAATAATTCAACCCCATTTGACATTTATTATCATACATCAACGGAATATGCATGTCTTTTTAAATGAAAAATCTGTGGATATTTTATTAGACAGGGAAAATCTACTGTATTCGAGAAGACCACAGTGTTGTTGACAAAAAAGAGGCAAAGGAACCTCAAAATACAGTGGTAGCCATAGACCCTAGTACACAGACACAGACAGTACTGGTAAGTCAAGGAATCACAAACTACAGTGATAGACCCTAGTACACAGACAGTACTGGTAAGTCAAGGAATCACAAACTACAGTGATAGACCCTAGTACACAGACACAGACAGTACTGATAAGTCAAGGAATCACAAACTACAGTGATAGACCCTAGTGCACAAACACAGACAGTACTGATAAGTCAAGGAATTACAAACTACAGTGACAGACCCCAGTACACAGACACAGACAGTACTGGTAAGTTAAGGAATCACAAACTACAGTGATAGACCCTAGTACACAGACACAGACAGTACTGATAAGTCAAGGAATCACAAACTACAGTGGTAGACCCTAGTACACAGACAGTACTGATAAGTCAAGGAATCACAAACTACAGTGATAGACCCTAGTACACAGACATAGACACAGACAGTACTGGTAAGTCAAGGAATCACAAACTACAGTGATAGACCCTAGTACATAGACACAGACTGTACTGGTAAGTCAAGGAATCACAAACTACAGTGATAGACCCTAGTACACAGACACAGACAGTACTGGTAAGTCAAGGAATCACAAACTACAGTGATAGACCCTAGTACACAGACACAGACAGTACTGGTAAATCAAGGAATCACAAACTACAGTGATAGACCCTAGTGCACAAACAGTACTGATAAGTCAAGGAATCACAAACTACAGTGATAGACCCTAGTACACAGACACAGACAGTACTGGTAAATCAAGGAATCACAAACTACAGTGATAGACCCTAGTGCACAAACAGTACTGATAAGTCAAGGAATCACAAACTACAGTGATAGACCCTAGTACACAGACACAGACAGTAGTGGTAAATCAAGGAATCACAAACTACAGTGATAGACCCTAGTGCACAAACAGTACTGATAAGTCAAGGAATCACAAACTACAGTGATAGACCCTAGTACACAGACACAGACAGTACTGGTAAATCAAGGAATCACAAACTACAGTGATAGACCCTAGTGCACAAACAGTACTGATAAGTCAAGGAATCACAAACTACAGTGATAGACCCTAGTACACAGACACAGACAGTAGTGGTAAATCAAGGAATCACAAACTACAGTGATAGACCCTAGTGCACAAACAGTACTGATAAGTCAAGGAATCACAAACTACAGTGATAGACCCTAGTACACAGACACAGACAGTACTGGTAAATCAAGGAATCACAAACTACAGTGATAGACCCTAGTGCACAAACAGTACTGATAAGTCAAGGAATCACAAACTACAGTGATAGACCCTAGTACACAGACACAGACAGTAGTGGTAAATCAAGGAATCACAAACTACAGTGATAGACCCCAGTACATAGACACAGACAGTACTGGTTATTGGAGGAGCTAGACTGAGATACTTGAGGATAGGGAAATAAAGATGACAGCAGTGACATACTATGTGTTATAAATATATAGGCTTTGAATTCACACATAAATATTTCTTCAGATTTTTTAAAATAAATTTTTCTCAAATTTGCATTTATACCATTTGTAAATCCATTGAGTTTATTATACATGTATTATTTTACTACTGTTAGACTTCTGAGTTGATAGTGGCAGTGACGTAAGGGAAGAGGGCACACCCAGCATGCCCCCTTAAATTTTCAAATTTAAGATAAATCATGGCCCCTTCTTTAAAAAAATGAAATTCTATAACACTGAAAATAAATTTGATTATTTTTTTAACGATTGCTTGTATTTGTTAATTTGTGATTCACAGTTCTCTACTTCCAATTTCCAATCACGATCAACAAAAGGAAAAGTGTGGATTTTTTTCTCAAAACTTAAAACACCAGATGATGGTGTATATAGGTTTGTATTTAGCCCATATAGGAATGACACTATGTTATGTCAGGTAATATTTTATCAAATGCATGTGTGGAGCCTGGGTAAGTTGTGTTCTGTTGATACTTGAATGAAATGAAAAAAGGCTGTGCATTGGATTGGTGATTTTGTAAGCATGTATTTTATAATGATTTCAATACTACAAGCTTGAGAACCTTTTTCTGTATGAAAATCATAAATGATGAATATTTTTCAGCCAGTTGCGTTTTGTGTTTGTCATCATGTTTCCGGTTTATCGCCACCTATAGGCGAATTTATGCATCGCTGTAATCAAGTTGTGTTTAAAGTAGTCGTAATTTTGCAACCGATCTAGCACGGGGATAACATTCATATCTGCAGTTGCATTTTTTCCCTGGAAATACAGCTCGTTGAACAGTGAACAAAATGTGTATAAAAAGGGTGATATTTTTGTCCTCATTCTTGGGGAAAGTGAGACACAGATGCAGGTCATTCATTCTTCAGTTAAAATTCCCATTTGAATCTGCGTCTGTAATAATTAAAGTGATTCAAAATCTAAAATTGAATAAGAATATGTATATGAAACCGTTTTAGCTAGGGTGCCTTTGCATTGTTACCTTCGCATGGCGCTTAGAGGCCAGGAAAATCAATTTGCATGGTGCAATCTATAATTAGAAGTCAGGTCATTAAGCTATACACGAAACAGGAGGGTTTTCCACGTGTGTTTTGGCTGCTGTTCCGACTCAGTAAAATTTTTGTCCGACGCAGCAAAAATGTGTGCAACACAGTAAAAAATTAACTGATCCGCGTCCATTGTGAACGAGAAAGAATTTGTGCACGATTATGCTTTGACAGCGAAGGACAGAGATCGGTGTCTCAGAAGGATGATATTGCGTAACTGCTTACACCTTCCCGATCATATATGTAAGTCGGTCATGCAGAAATTTAGAGGATGCAACGGTGTAACTTAAGCTTACTTTATTATTTCTAAACAACCAAGATATTCTTCAGAATCATCGTCAACACAATCAAATTTGATTTTGTGATTTAGTTTAAAAAATGAGACTAAAAATAATAGTCTTGGGGCAAGGAAAAGATAAAGTTACAACATTATATTATATTATATCATATTATGGAAGACAATACCCCGGTTTCAAGTATTCAAAACACCGCGTGGAATTTTACGAGGGCTGTATACTGAAATACATATGTTTAGAACAAGTGTTAGATAAACATTGCCATTGTGTCAAGCATGAATGTGAAATGGTTTGCGGTCCACAGCATGCTACATACAACGAAAAGTAATCGTGTTTTCAATTTCTTTGTACTTCAAACAAACAATTGACAATGACATGCATATGCTACATGTATTTCCGAACGTACAAATGATGAAGAAGGGGGAGGGGCATGGATGTACTGTCGTTGTTCCCTGTCCCCACATTTTGTTTTCGCTGAACGATCTTTTCATATAAAAAAGATGTATTTAGTTTTTTGGTGAGATGCCTCTTCATTATTATACCCCCCGCAGCAAGTTGTGGGGGGGGGGGGGGGTATACTGGAATTGAGTTGTCCGTCTGTCTGTCCGTCCGTCCGTCTGTAGACGCAATGGTTTCCGGGCTCTAAAGCATTATCCTTTCCACCTACCGTCACCATATCATATATATGGACTACCCATGGGATGAAGATGTTCCCTATCGATTTTGGGGTCAAAAGGTCAAAGGTCAATCGCACTGGACATTGAAGTAGCAATATGGTTTCCGGGCTCTAAAGTGTTATCCTTTCCACCTACCGTCACCATATCATATATATGGACTACCCATGGGATGAAGATGTTCCCTATCGATTTTGGGGTCAAAGGTCAAGCGCACTGGACATCGAAGTAGCAATATGGTTTCCGGGCTCTAAAGCATTATCCTTTCCACCTACAGTCACCATATCATACATATGGACTACCCATGGGATGAAGATGTTCCCTATCGATTTTGGGGTCAAAGGGTCAAAGGTCAAGCGCACTGGACATCGAAGTAGCAATATGGTTTCCGGGCTCTAAAGTGTTATCCTTTCCACCTACCGTCACCATATCATATATATGGACTACCCATGGGATGAAGATGTTCCCTATCGATTTTGGGGTCAAAGGTCAAGCGCACTGGACATCGAAGTAGCAATATGGTTTCCGGGCTCTAAAGCGTTATCCTTTCCACCTACAGTCACCATATCATACATATGGACTACCCATGGGATGAAGATGTTCCCTATCGATTTTGGGGTCAAAGGTCAAGCGCACTGGACATCGAAGTAGCAATATGGTTTCCGGGCTCTAAAGCGTTATCCTTTCCACCTACAGTCACCATATCATACATATAAACTACCCATGGGATGAAGATGTTCCCTATCGATTTTGAGGTCAAAAGGTCAAAGGTCAAGCACACTGGACATCGAAGTAGCAATATGGTTTCCGGGCTCTAAAACGTTATACTTTCCACCTACAGGCACCATATCATACATATGGACTACCCATGGGATGAAGATGTTCCCTATCGATTTTGGGGTGAAAAGGTCAAAGGTCACACGCACTGGACATCGAAGTAGCAATATGGTTCGGTTTGTCATGCCATTTGTTTTTTACACTCAGAAAAGAGGTAGTTTATACCTATTACCAACACCCTTTGGGAGATTGGGGTAAGCGGGAGGTATTCTTAGTGAGCATTGCTCACAGTACCTCTTGTTTCTAACAGCGGTTTGAACATTACCGTTTGAAAATTACTTTTGTAACTTTTCAGTGCCTAGTTTGGGATTCTCATTTAGCTACATTTACATGTTGTAAATTTTGCATATTTATTGCGAGTCACTTCTGTTACATTTTATTTTTTTCATATTAGAACTCCTACACAAGCTTCGAATCTTATGGTTTTTTGCTAAGGTTATTAACATTTTCATATAAAGAACTGTTTTATAAAATTAAAACAATAGCAATGTGTATTATGTCCCATTCAGACAAACGGATGAGTCTCCTTTGCAATATGAATATGAGCTTTTACACAAGAAGTGTAATACACACAAGTTGATGAGTACAGCGTTTAATATACCTGTGTACAAACTCTTCTAAATAACTTCCTAAATTTTGTTTTCAGTTATACATGTATTTATCGGACTTATTTGGATTCAGATTCTCTCCAACCTGATTTTGAATTGAAAATAACTTCATTATTGATTACAAAAAATAATTCCACTTTCATGGTTTGATTGCTATTTACAGATAATTATGCACTGGATTCTGTAGTACAAGTCATACAGATGCATGTTTATGTGTGTATTTAAATGATTTCTGGTAAGGTAATGAAATGGATGTAAAGCGTTTCATAATCCTGCATTATTGGTGTGTTTTGACATGTGGCATTTGTTAGTGTATGTGGTTATGTGTAATTTTCTTTTTTGTCCAGTTTGTTTGTTCCTTTCTATTATAAATGACTTACATATATGTATCAAAGTATTGATTTGTTTCATTTCAGTTGTATTCTAAAAATATTTCATACACTATTTAACTGGAACACAACAGTAAGTTAGTTGTGTAATAACAATTGAACACTTTATACCGAAAATTACCATTACAACTGTTTTCACATTTTCTACCAAAAATGTTCTTCTCTATAACATCACCTCTGTATTAAAGAGAAAAAAATGCATAGTCATGTAGAGCATTTAATGATCTAGGGACCGGAGCAGAGCGGATCAGAAACCCTTGCCTTGGGAAGATGGGTGGGAGCTAAACAGGGTGTAAAGTGTTCATTTGTCAAATATTTGAATAACATAGCCTTAAATGCTATTGATTGATAGCCTTAAATGCTATTGATTCATTGTATCTTGTTTAACGTTCTTCTCAATAATTTTTAATTCATATGGAGACATCACCAAGACCGGTGAAGGGCTTCAAATTTAGGCCTATGCTCGGCGCTTACAGCCATTGAGCAGTGAGGGTTCTTTAGCGTGCCACACCTACTGTGACACGGGACATCCGTTTTAAAGGCCATCTCTGAGGACCCGTGACATTCACACCTGATGCCGAGAGTTTGGTGATGGAACTGTCACTACCTGTTGAACGAACTAAGTCTGTCGCGGCCGGGATTCGAACCCCGACCGCCTGCATACAGAGCAAACACTTCACCTCTGGACCACCGCAGCTATTGATACTAAATTCTGATTATAGATATTTAATAAGAACAGATGTCCTTTACCAAAATTGTAAATTTCATGATCCAAGGACAGGGTTTTAGTTTAGTCTGGGATCAAAATTATAGTGACCATTGTTTTAACAACATCATATAAAATTTATATTTACGTGTTGAAAAGTTTCAGGACATTGCTTCCAATCCATATTTGTTATTTTCTTACAGAAAATGTACTACTTAGTTATGCGAAAATAAAGAATAATGCATAAACCTTTTTTTAATGTTGTTCCTGCTCATTAACATTACATACAGAATTCATGAAGTCAGCTTAGTGCTTTTAAGTACTTTCAGTACTTTGATTTGTAATTTGTTTTGATATGTATTTATTTATTTCCCATATACAGATAACCAATTTAGGTAATGAGTCTGTAGCTTAAATTAATGCCCAATACCAAGATTAACATTGGGGGGGGGGGGGGGGGGGGAGCATTGAAGAAGTCAGAACAGAGTAGGATTCAAACCTGCAACCTCTGAATCTCTTGCCAGGTTCTCTACTAACTGAGATACCTGACCATCCCCCTCATTAATTGTCAGATCATGCCAGACCAATCTGTTCTTTTCTTTGGTGGACCAGACTGGAAATTGATTCAGGTCCCCTGAATCTCTACACCATCATCATATAAACTGATGGTTTGTCACACATCCATCTTGCTACTACTTATAGAAAGCGGTAGCAAGACAGACCATGGGTTTCCGACAATGCCTCCAAACAGGTGCTACATGTATATAAATTGAGCTATCTGGCCTCTGGCGTTTAAGCCCGTCTGACGGCCTAACATGTGGTCATGAGTAATTATCTCTGTTTACATTACATGAATAATCATAAGAGGAAAAAGAAGAAGGAAAGTAAAAGAATGAAATATATTCCACACTGTCTTCTGTACACTACTGGCTGTAACAATCAAAACTATATGTGTCTTAAAACACATTAAAATGTACAAAACACATAAAGGGGTATAATTAAAAGGTTTTATTTCTACTCGTTCATGGCATGTGCTTCAGGGGGCTTGAATCCACAAGGCCTTTGAATTTTGTCAGGTCTTCTTAGAAGACTTAAAATTCCTACTACAAAATCTCTAAAATCTAGGAGCTTCCAGAGGCCTTGCCTTCTGGTCCCCACCAGGGCTTCACCCTGGATCAATTGAAGTCCCCAAGGCAGCTCCCAGATCCCCTTCCTAATCGGTGTAACCCCTTAGATTCTGAATCTGCCACTGAGTAGATATGTACAATGTATCTGGTATTGTTTACCCATTCTGAGCTTGTGAAGCTAAATTGTTGTATTTTATTGTATGTCATATATATTGTTTTTATTCTATTAGGCCAGTGGTTGTGATTTTTACTCCAGTCCTAGATTTTCACCAGATGGGAAGAAACTAGCTTGGGTACAGTGGAATCATCCAAACATGGTATGTAAAAAGATGTTCTTGTACTAATACGCAAATGTTCTTTGTAAGGATTCTTAGATTTCCAACCAGTTTAAATGGACTTTGATATTGTCTTGCAGCCCTGGGATAGTACAGCCTTGTTTGTGGGGGAGCTTTCTAGTGGAGGGGATGAAATTGTACCAGGAACTGCAAAACAGGTTAGATTGTCAGATTCATATTTACTAACCCTATTTATTAACCCTACCAACCTTACTGTAATTTTCCTCTGAATTCTGATTTAATTTTTTTTTTGCTTATGTCTGACGACAAAATCAAGTGATCAACAAAAGTTCTTTTTTTTTTCTCCTAAAAGAAGAACATTGAGTAGCTTTCCTTGAAAATATGTAGATGTTTCAATAAAACTGCAATTCTATAGGCCTGTCTTTAGATGAGACGTATTATGATACAGTGATGTCTGTAAATCCGTCTGTGTGTTTAAGGTTTTCTGTTTCTATTTTCATTTCTCTTTCACATATCAAGCTGAAACTGTTTTATCTTTGTAGGTCACTTTTGATCATGGTGCAATTTTGATCCATTTTGACCTCTTGCAGGAGTTTTGTCCCTTTGATTTGAAATTTAATGTTGTATGGAGGCCACATGATTTGTCTGTTTAACTCCTCCCACAGTTTTCGGTTGAGGATCTTATTTTACAGAGTGATTGTATGGGTATTGAAGATGTGCATTTGGCAAGAATTTTGATTTTCTTCTGTAATTTTTATGTCACTTGAGTAAATGCAATTGGTCTGTGTCGTCCATTGTGCATTAACAATTGAACATTTTTAAATTCTTGATAACTTAAATTCCAATTCTTTTCAAATTTGGTATGAAGCATTTTTGGGACAAGGAGGATATAAATTGTTAATTTCAGGACTCTTGCATCCCCGGGGCCATAGTTGAGAGACAAAAACTGTCAAAAATTGACCAAACCTTGAGCTAGAGTGGAGCGAAAATAGGGATTTTAAAGTTTTGCATGAGATTATATGTAGGAATTATTTTTTTTAAAAATCCTTCAAGAGTAGCAGGGCCACACTAAATCATATTTTAGAATATGCAAATGATGTTGTGTGGATTCAAGTTTCTTTTTATGCCCCCCTTTGAAAAAGAGGGAGCATATTGTTTTGCAACTGTCGGTCGGTCGGTCGTTCTGTAGACCACATGTTGTCCACTCAATATCTTGAGAACCTTTCACTTGATGATAATGATATTTCATATGTGGGTTGGTTATGAGTAGAAGAGGACCCCTATTGTTTTTCAGGTCAAAAGGTCAAAGGTCAATCTACTCTGGACATAGGAATATAATGTCCACTCAATATCTTGAGAACCCTTTGCTTGAAACACATCAAACTTAGCACACTGGTACATCCTAAGGAGTAGATGACTCCTATTGATTTTGAGGTCAAAGGTCAAACTGGGCATAGGAATATACGGACCATTGAATTTCTAGAGAACCCTTTGCTTGACAGACATCAAACTAGGTACACCAGTACATCTTCAGGAGAAGATGACCCCTATTGATTTTGAGGTCACATGGTCAAAGGTCAAACAGGACATTTGAATATACTGTCTGCTCAATATCTTGAGAACCCTTTGCTTGACAGACATCAAACTTAGTACACTGGTACATCTTCAGGAGAAGATGACCCATATTGATTTTGAGGTCAAAAGTCAATTGTTGAACTGGACATAGTAATATATTGTCTCCTATATTTTAAGAATTATTTGCTTGATCGACACCAAACTTGGTACACTGGTACAGCATAAGGAGTAGATGACCCCTATTGATATTTAGGTCACATGGTCAATTCACTCTTGACATAGGAAGATATTGTCTGCTCAATATTTTGAATTGATGATACTACTATCAATTAAATGATGTGTGTGTATAACCCTTTTCAATTTTGCACCATGGGGGGCATATGTGTTTTACAAACATCTCTTGTTTAATTCATTGACCCTGGGGTTAAAACCAGTGATCAAATTTTACATGATACATGAATATTGGGGAAAAAATCTCCTTTAGAACAGCAAGGCCATATGTTAGTAAATATTGAATCATCCCTATGTTGGACGGATTCAAGCTCAGTACGCAACTTCTGAGATATCAGCTCTTCTGTGATGGAGGTACGTTCAATGTTCTGTTGAACGCTTGGGTGGGTACAAGATGTATACATATACTATAGACTAGCTATGTAAATACAGATAAAAGTAATGAAAGTGTAAATTTTGTTTATATCAGCTGTTGGTATACATTTAAACTGACCATATCAAGAATAATATTTGTTTGAATTAGGCCATTAAATTAAATATGAAATTATTTTTTATTTCCTCCTCAGCACGAGTGATATTTTAATCAAAGAAAAATGGTACTTATCGATTTTTGTTTGAGCTAATTTATTATTATTAATAAATACTAATAAACTTACTAATATTGTGTGTCCCTGCAGATTCGGTGGTTGCATGATGTCTGATAATCGGCCTTAAAGGACACAATGCATGTTTCTAAACTTTTTAATTTTTTCAGCAAAATTAACTCTTTTTATGTCTAAAACTACTTTAAATGTGTTTTAAATGAAATATTTTGCGTAGTTTTCGAGTTTGAAAGCGATGAAATTCAAATCTTGCGATATGCATATTTTCTTTCGTTAGTTTACGCGCCATTATGTGTGATGTCATATGCGCCCTCGGGTTTGAAAACATCTATTAGCCATTTCATAAACAGATTAGATTTAATCAACAAAAAACCAATTATCACGTTAACGGCTTGTAAATAATAATGCATTAAGATGTTTTGTGCCATGCTCGGGTGTACTAGTTGTTGGTAGAAAGGATTTAGACAGTATTTTCAATTTTTCGAAGGAAGGTACATGTACGAGAAAAAAGACGGGGATAATTTTTTTGTTAGAGCAAGAACTTTACTTTAAAAAACACACCCAGTCACCTTTTCAAAAACCGCTTGAACAGAGACCCTGATTAACTGCGAGAAAATGGATATATCAAAGCTATAAGCACTGGTAGGTCTAATAGCATACATTCTGTTTTATTCTTCAAATTCAATACACACTCGGATCAACTGACCTTCACCTTGTAACAACATATATCGACGATACAATGTAACTTCTACCAACTGGTAGTTTTACAAAAAAAATAAATAAATAAAAATTAAAGATACAAAATAATTGAACTTTCAATTATACAAATAATAGAATATGGTATTTCCTAACTTTAAATTGAATTATAAGATTATTTCCTTATTGAACTCGTAGCATCTTGAGTGCGTCAGTAGGCTATAACGCCGTGCTCCCACTTCGTACTTCCTAAAGACGTGCAGATCACAATTCAAAAATAGTAATAAGATTGCTTTATCAAAATAAAATAATGTGATTACCACTTTAAATTTGAATATTTTTATTGATTTGTGTGTGTGTTCTCTTTTTCTTTCTTTCCGAAATGCACTCGTGACAATAGCTTGGCATAGGGCCTAGTTGTCAACAATTTAACGTATCATAATTTGTCTTATCCAAAAATAAATAATGATTGCACTGTTTATTTTAGAAAAACAGCTCCAATATACAGATGTATAAAGGAATAACATCACCAAACAGTTTGTAGACAGCAACCCATATAAACATTATTTACTCACAATATTGCCGATTTCATACACGCTTTACTCGCTATATTTGGGTATTTACATCGTTATGTGGTGGCGAACACATATAAAACTCGGACAATTTGTCAATATCGATTTAAATGTTGCCCATGGTAGATAAATTAGGCCCCTAAAAGTTGAGTTTTTAATAATATCTCGCAGTACTTTCACAATCCAAAGGGCGCATGTGACGTCATTGTACCATGTGACTACTTACCTAATTATCTAGACTTTTTGAAATCGGGGCTTACAATCAAGTCTGCATTGTGGTTAATTATCGCAAAATTTCGGCGAACAAACTATTAGAATTAATTACTATAAGCATAAAGAAGACGAAATGCATGTAATGTTGTATACTTTGAAAACATGAGATGTGTCCTTTAAGGCAATATATGAAGGCAGCGATAAGCATTTGTACCCACCGCATGTGAATGATAGTATGTTTTGCGTCTCACTGTGCGTAAGAGTTCCACAAAGGGAAAAAACTATTGGGCAACTTGGAAATTGCGTATTAAGTCATGACTCCATGGGCCTAGGGTGAGGTCATTATATGGGTCATAGTTTTGCATGGGAATAAAAAGGGTAAAAATATTTTTTTAAAATCTTCCTCTGAAGATCAACAGGACCAAAGTCACTTATATGAGCATAGTGGCCCATGGGCCTCTTTACTTCACCAGAATTGCAGAACCAAATTCAAACCAAGTAATCACAAAACAGTTTTAAATATAGTTCTGAGTTTGATCAAATGAAGAATTTTTTTTTCAAACTTTTGAATTCATTTTTAAACAATTTTGCAATGAGCATATCAGTGGGTTACTGTTTTGGTTAACAGTGTCTGCACATCAAGAACTGTCAGACATCTTAGTACTTTGATTATAGATAGCAGGAGGTGAAAATGTGAGTGTGATGCAGCCTGTGTGGACCCTGGAGGGTGATCTCCTGTACATCAGTGATCAGACGGGCTGGTGGAATCTGTATCAGTACTCCTATGATGGAAGTCACCAGAATCTGCTTCCATGTGAGGCGGAAGTCGGAGGGTGTCAATGGGTGTTTGGAAAACCTGATTATGCGCTGGATCCCACAGGCAGCTCTAGTATCATCCTAAAAATGAAAGGGGTATGGATATAATTTGTTGCTATGATTGAGTTTTAGCCAAAGATTTTTAAGGCAAATGAACTTATATTTGTTGCAATGTACAAAATATTTTCACATTTTCTGTTTTCAACAGTAGTTGAGGAGACTTTATTTCCAATAAATATCAGACTTTATCAGTGGTATTTCTTGAAATTAAAAATACATTGATCAGTGGTATACTCGATAGTGCCCAGAAAAAACTTCGAGATATCTGAGGTTTGAGATATTGAGGTTAAAATACATAAAGGAAAATGTAGTTAGGACTTCCAACTCATTTCAACATATCCATGGTACTCAAGATATCGATGCTCAAGATACTGAAGTTCAACTGTATTATAAGCTCTTCCCTGACAAAAAATACAAGGCAAAATTAAAAACCCATTTTTACCCAATTTTATGTGCTTAAATAGCAGAATGATGTAATTTTTAGTTCATTCATGTAGTATCCTTGCATATAATAATAAATGAAATAAATAGTAAAATTTTCTTTGAAAATGTTCAGGAACTTTTCAAATTGGACATGAAAACAAAGGAACACAAGAAACTAGAGACAGGTTGTACATCTCACAACATGCTGGCTTGTGCTGGGAATGGAGACTTGTATTGTGAGATGGGGAGCCCAACAAAATTCCCCTGCTTGGTGCTGCTGAACACGCAGACTGGAGAGGTAGGCCCAAGGAGAGTGATGGGAAATTCATAATGTAGAACATAGTGAATGTATATTATGTAGGGATGGCAACGATTTAAAACCGCTTCCGATTACTCGGTTGAAAAAATGTTAGCTGGCTAGAAAATTTGTCACCAATTAATTGGGTAATTAAATTTATTTTAGGAAATAAATATTGTCATATTCATAATTATGTATGTTGAAAAAAAGGGGGTTTGGTGAGATATGCAAAGGTCTAGAGGATGTTTTGACTGATCTGACTAGATGATCTTTTAACTAAACTTTCATGTGATTATCATAATTTAATACTACCCAGTTTGTATTTCTCACCTCCCAGGCTCAATCATGCACAAAATAAATAAACCACTGGGCAGTGTTACACTGATAATTCTGTCAAATATACATGTAATTTACAGACTTCACGCTAGTGACTGTTACATTCATAATGAAAATGACACCCCAACATCTCATGCATGGAAATTTATGTATCATGCAGGAAGATTGTGTTTGGTGGAACTGACTTACATCTTGTAAGGAATTCAGTGCCATCCACATGGATTTTCTTCACTGTAGGAATTGTGGTAACAAAACTACGATTCGTCGGCTGTTTGTCATCATCTGTTGTAAGACGAAATTATTTTTTTGGAAGCCCAATATAGACATCAAAGATAAATTAATCACATGATGCACCTTTCTGGAGTGGCATTGCGAAATCTGAAAATTTTGAATTCTTAAAGATTTTCTTGTTTGAATGTGGTGTTAATTTCTTATCTTACTGATGTTTTACAGTGAATTAAAAGCTAAAAATATGAAGCAGTAATTCATTTTCTTTCAAAATATTTTTTTAACAATTAACTGGTTCATCATTTGAAAGAATTTACAACTGACTAGTTACAAAATTTTGACCTATTGTCATCCCTAATATTATGTATTTATCACACATGAAATGCCATGAATGGATAGTACAGTTATTGTGGAGCTCCTGTGTTGTTTTTGTATTTCATGTTTGTATTTTTCATCATAATCTTTTTCATGCTTTATCATTGTTTCATTTTCAGATGAAGGAATTCCGAGAATCCAAGTCCCTATCCCTGGACAAGGGTTATTTTAGTGTCCCTACAGACTACACCTGGAAGACGACAGATAATGATATGTGCTATGGATATCTGTACACCCCTCAGAATAAGGATTACAAGGCCCCTGATGGAACCCTCCCTCCCCTCCTTGTCAAGGCACATGGGGGACCAACAGGTGTGTAAGGAACCTATTGATCCTTCACTTAAATTCAATTAAAGTTTTATGATTCTGAAAAATAACGGAAAGCAATTTAAAAAATGAATTCTAGCAAATGTAGATATTTTTGCCTTTCAAACTTCCTAGTATGGAGTTTATGTATCTTTAATATTTGCAAATTTATTTTTGCAGTATAAAGATAGAAAACTCTCTGATTAATATAAGACACAAAACATTATTAAGTTTATCTTGGAGACGAAATGAATTTTTTTAGGTCACCTGAGTTTACTCAGGTTACCTATTGCAATTGGTTCTCATCCGTCGTCATGTGATGTGCGTTATGCATTAACAATTGAACATTTTTAACTTCTTCAAGATAACTACTATTCCAAATCTTTTCAAATTTGGTATAAAACATCTTTGGAACAAGGGGGACATAAATTGTAAATTTCAGGGTTTCTTCACCCCTGGGGCCCTGGAGGGGGGGGGGGGCAAAAACTGCCCCAAATTGACCAATTTTCAAAAATCTTCTTCTCAAGAACCGCACATGTGTAAGAAAAACTAAATGCATAGTGATGTAGAGAAGGAAAGCCTCTTCCAAATTGTAAATTTCATGATCCACAGGGTAGGGGTTCTGACCCCAGGGCAGGGCCAAACTTACTGTATAGTGTTTATGTGTAAAACACTTAAATAACATCTTCTTTAGTGCTATTGATACTAAATTGAAACTAAATAGATATTTAGAAAGAACAAGTAGCCCTTTACCAAAATTGTATATTTGATGATCCCTGGGGTAGGGGGTTCTGAACTTAGTATATAGTATTTATGTGTAAGTTTGCTGATACTGTATAAGATCTAAATGCATACCTAGGAATAGCTGAAAAGGATGTACAAAAAATGGTGAATTTCACAACCCAGAGATTTGACTGTAGGATGGGTCCAAATTAGTCATATCTTTTAATGTTAATTCACCTATTATATTATGTAAAGCCTTTCATCAGTGTATGCTTTAGGAACACATCTTGTTTTATACTGTTGGTGAACATTAGAATTTTAGATATTCAACACAGGAATTTTTTTTTCTAGATATCATAGCCCTTGGGAGTAGTGATACTTAGGTGACCTATAAGGCCTGTGGAAGTAGTGATACTTTTGAACTAGTACTCAGGTGACCTATAAGGCCTGTGGGCCTTTAGTTTTTGTTAAGGACTATTGATGCAAACAAATAAATGGATGCATGGGTTGATATTTATTTTTTTGACTTAGTTTGGATGAAATAAGTACAAATATGAAATAATAATATGAAATTCTTAAAAGATAAGGGACTTATAAATTTTCTATGATGTTCAAAAGTTGAACTATATTACCCCATATTATATATTCATGGGGATAAATTTCAATAGGGGATTTTTGAGCTCTCCGTTCCATGCGTATTTTGTGTTTTAGAATCTACCTAAGTCAAGTGATTTCACGAGATTTTTAGGCATGCTTACTTCCTGTTTAGCTAACAATCAGACGATTTCGATTATTCATTTTACTAACTGGTTTTGATACCGAAATTAAACTTACGGAAATTTTCTCATTTATCATTCACTCCAATGTAAAATAGTGAAAAAATAAAGCTGAAAATTAAGTCTCAGAAAAGTTTTAATTCATTCATTTAAAGTAATAACTGTGTAATACAATTTAAGACTTGCGACTTTGTTGTAAGCTGTTTTTGTAAAACGGACCCCTACATTATTGGTGTGTGGCAGAGGGATGTAACACGGGTTTACATAAAATACCTTATCAGACCCATAAACTTCCCCCAATTCAGTAAAAATCTGCATTACTGAATGACCGAGTTTTGTGCGAACTTTTGTATAAGCTCTAATTTCTTCAATATTCTCAACCCGTTTCCCAACCATTTTTACAACAGTGGTCAACGACTGACTATAAGTTTAAAACTATGTGGAGCTGAAGGCTCGTGTATAAACCATTGGAAAGGTATTGAATAGAGCTATTCAAGAGTATCATCATCCACGAAATCGTGCAAAATGTTATCGCGCTGTGGTACAATACACATTACATATCGAACAGCCCTCGTATACCGCAATATATATATATATATATTCACACCATTTAAAATTCAAAGTGTGATAGGGGGTAGTAGTGTATCATATATTGTCTCAAAGAAAATTTTTCCTTCACTTCACAACTCTGACCTTACATTTGTACCATTCATTTCTGCCATAAAAAGTCATGGGGGGGGGGGGGGGGGTTGTCATGAAATATATGTTTATTTGTATATATAGATAATAGAAATGATGATTGTTAAAAGGAGGACCATCCACACCCAACCACCCACCCCCACCCCCAATTCTACGTGCTCAGAAGTACATATATAAGATATATAATATCCATTAACGGATTTGTGATGCCAAAGTCGATGGTCATTCCAATATTTGTAAAGATAATCATGATGTCATAACTTTCAATAGCTGGTATATCTTGATTTTTTATACCACATTTTTATTGATGATTTTCAGCAATTCAATCATTTTTCTTAACCAATTAGCAATTGACTTTCAAGAGCTTGAGATAAAAAAAAAATGGTACATGTATGTATAGATCTTCACCAACATTTTTAGAAAGGATTTCCAAATTCATACCAATTGTAAGGTTACATAGCCTTTGTAGGTTACTTTTATGGTAAAAGGAGCAATAAAAACTCCTATATAACAAAATGTCCTCAGTTCGATATTTGCATAGAGTCAACGTCCATTCTAATAGGCACTTGTGTATTTATGTCAACAACAATAAACCTGAAATGACTTTGCCTAAGAAAATATGATGTTATAGTGACTAAATACAGAATAAACATGGACATGGAAGAACTCAAAAATCCCTATTGTATTTATTTTATTTATATAAACATGAATTTAGTTTCCATTTTTGAAAAAGTTTGTAGCAGGTGTCATTAAGTCCATTTTCAAGTGAGCTTTTCTGATCACCCATTGTCCATCATCTGTCAGTAAACTTTTCACCTTTTCAACTTCTTCTCCAGAACCACTGGGCCAATTTCAACACTTGGCAAAATGCATCCTCGGGCTTTCAAGATTGTTCAAATGAAGGGCCATGCCCCCTTCAAAGGGGAGATAATCAAAAATGCAAAAATAGGGTGAGGTCATTTAAAAATCGTCTTCTCAAGAACCACTGGGCCAGAAGAATTGAAATTTACATGAAAGCTTCCTGACATAGAGCAGATTCAAGTTTGTTAACATCACAG
>NC_079168.1:58463522-58566022 GCF_947568905.1 Ostrea edulis | reverse complement strand
TTGACCTTCAGATAACATTGAAAGTATGCATTTTTATACACTTGTTTAAAGTGTGTGTGTGTGTGGGGGGGGGGGGGGGGGGGGGGGGGGGGGGGGGTATTACTACACTGGAATCGGGCTGTCTATCTATAGACACAATGGTTTTTGGGCTTTAAAGCGTTAGTTATTCTTTCCACTTACAGTCACCATATCATACATATGGACTACCCATGGGACGAAGATGTTCTCTATTTATTTTGGGGTCCAAAGGTCAAGTGCACTGGATATCAAAGTAACAATATGGTTTCATCTCTTATCCATTTCTCCCTAGAGAAGAGACTACCCAAGGTGGGGGGGGGGGGGGGTATTCTTAGTGAGCATTGCTCACAGTACCTCTTGTTAATTTCTAAAGTCTTTCATCAGTATAGGCACTTGCAGGGGCAGTTAAGTTTTAAGAACACATCTTGTTTTATACTGTTGCTGAATATTAGAATTTAACTTAGATATACAGAACAGGAATTTATTTCTAGATTTCACAGCCGTTGGGACTAGTAGTACTATAATACTCCAGTGACTGATAAGGCCTGTGGGCCTCTTGTATCATATTCAACTCTACCTGTCACCTGTGTCCTGCTCAAGTTTTTCAATCTTAGTACATGTATACTTCTAGTTATGGTCGTAAATCTGAGACTGTACTTAAGTCCTCAATGTTATAACCCCTGCTATAGATGCTAGTGGTTTTAATTTTATAAGTAACAATGTTTTTATTTCAGGAGAGCAGCATGGTTTTAGAAAAGCTGAGAATATACAGACAGCTCTGGATGGGGAATTCTATTTCTTTGCGTGTGTGTTTGGTTTTGAGCCAGCTGACAAACATATGTCTGTAAGTCTGATTAAGTTAGTGTGTTCATGTGATAGCTACATGTGTACTATGACCAGTAAGGAAACATTTAGAAGAAGAGAAGGGATTGGACAAGAAACTGAAATTTTGGTTAAAGCATACTAATAAGTCCAAAATGGGCTAGATATTTTATCATGCCCAATCTAAAAATCAGGGTACACTTCTTATTGTTTGTCAATCTTTGTGATTCATTAATTGGAGATAAACACTTCATACCTGGTCCTGAAGCCAGAAAACTTAGATGAACTCACTTTTAATCGAACTCTCACTTTTATTAAAGGAATGTATAGTGAGAAGGTGAGACTAAAGTCAAAGTCTTAAGATTTATGGCCCTGGTGAACTGAAAAATCAAGATCAAACTTAATATGACTGATTAAGGTCAAGGTCATTCATTAGTGTAAAATTTGCCTCATTCCAACATGGTCATGCTCAGGGGGCAGTATTTCACAAATATATCGGGGGGGGGGGGGGGGGGGGGGGGGGAGTTTTTTTCAAGTTTATTTTTGCATATTGAAAACAAATAACAATCACATTTGAATTCATTTCCTGGCCATCTTGACTTCTTTCTCAAAATGGGGGTTGGAGTTTTTTTCAAGTTTATTTTTGCATATTGAAAACAAATAACAATCACATTGGAATTTATTTCCTGGCCATCTTGACTTCTTTCTCAAAAATCAGAAAATATTCAAAATAGACCTGCATATCTGCATTTACCCTAATGATAATTTGAAGATTGGAAAAGACAAAGTTTTTTAACCAGTAAAAGATTGGAATACAGTTTAGAATACAACACAATCATTTCACCTGTCAGTGAGATTACTGGGTCAATTTCGGCCAAATGTGGGAAAAGAATCCACAGAATCAATTTGTGCAAGTGAGCCAAAACGCCTTCCAAGAATGATGAGAATAAGATGAGGTCATTGAAAATGTCACATTTTAGAAGCCAATTACAAGACCAGAAATCAGGAAAACATGTGAAAGCCTAAGTTCAAGTGTAAGGGCTCAACAGAGGGCCAAAGTTTTACAATGCAATACTGTATTGTACTTGTTTTCACAATGAAGCAGGGGGGCTAATTTATGGTTGCACTAAGATGTCAAAGTCTCTGTTTTTTCATTATCTTATATAAAGCTGCTAAATCATAATCATCAACTCTCAGACTGGTTGCTCCCAATTTTGAATTTGCTAAAATAGTATACTTTATAGTATATATATAGGGATTTGATTTTTATTGACTTCTATATTAGCATTCTATAACATATGCATACAATTGTATCCATACAAGGATTCTTCCATCAAAGAAGAGCAGATATTTCAGAAATTGTTTATTGGACTTTTCCAGTCAGGGACATATTTTTAAATTGTTTCAGAAATACATCTTGCTCCTGATTTTTTCTTCTTTCTCTAATCATATTTGTGATATTTTTTCCTTTATTAGTGCATGTATACTACAGTAAATTAATGTTTGCATATAGACATAACTTTTCTTTTCACTTTCAGCTTGATATTCAAAATCTGAAGAAATGAGAGGACCTTCCACTTTGAAACTATGACTGTTTTTTATCAGATTGTTATGATAATAGTATAATTGAGTGTACATCATCTATCTGTTATAAGACTAACCAGATTGTAAACAATCAATGTATGGCCATAGTATAAACTTATGAATCACTGTTGGACCAGTTTTCTTTTTGTTCGTTTGTTTGTTTGTTTGCTGCTGCTTTTTAGGTTTTTGTT
The DNA here is from genome assembly GCF_947568905.1 of Ostrea edulis. Classification (NCBI taxonomy): domain Eukaryota; kingdom Metazoa; phylum Mollusca; class Bivalvia; order Ostreida; family Ostreidae; genus Ostrea; species Ostrea edulis. The sequence goes on along the minus strand of NC_079168.1, from coordinate 58,563,407 downwards.
TTTTGGGGGTTTATTTTGTTTATTATTGGTTTATGGATTTTCCAACAAGAAAATCAAGATTGCAGTTGGAGTAAAGTCAAGAATAGAAACCAGATATTTGTTAAAAATTAAACATTACTGCATACTCACCTAATATGCTTAGTATTGGGAGATCAATCAGGATATGCATATATATAATTTTGGTGCCCTCTGGCTGGATTGAGTCCAACATATTTCTCATTAAAAAGTTTCATTTATTTCTGTTTAGGGAGAATCAATTTTTGTTGGGTCTGTGGAAATAAAAAAAGACTCCTATCTTTTTTTCCTAAAAGTTAAAACTAAAAAATCAAGTTAGCGCAAACAATTGCATTGCCCTATAAGCAATGTTACAATGCATGGTAATATATAGAAGATTGGAATTTTATGATATCCTGGTATAATATGATTCGTTGGTTATGATAAGATTAAAATAATACTTTATACTGGAACTTATTCAGAAATATTGTTTGTTTCTCCTTTGAGACCCACCATTTTGTCCTATTGTCATACATGTGATAATTTTTCAACCACAAATCTGTACAATTAATGCCTTTAAAAAGGCTTGATTTTGAGTGAAAAATCTTGATACAAGTTTGCAAAATGTGGTACAAAATCTGTACAGAATATGGTTTTTATACGTCTATAAAAGTATAATGCTGAGAATTATTTTCAGAAATTCCATAATTTGATTGTTGTTGAGACCTTTAAGTATTTCATCATTTCTAATTTTCTAACGATTATTAAAGATTAAGGTACCTCATTACACTAAAATTTTATTTAATGGCTCATTAAAACACCTCTTATGAAGTATGATTTCACCATCGAAAGAGTGATACAAACTCTCAATTATTTTATATGAATTTTTGGTGGGTTTTTTTCGGAATGATAAAAAAGTGTTTTGTTTGCAGATAAGAGATTCTCGAGTCCAAATTTTGCTGTGATTTAATGCATGATATGAATATTTAATAAAATATGCCTAACAGATTCAGGTATAAACGTTCTAATTTGTTAGAGAAAAATATTTATGAAAATAAAAAATGTTATTTGTGAACATTTTTTAAATCTACGGATAAAATCTTCAAAAAACAAATCAGTTAGAATAAAGATATATCGAAAAAATATATTATGAAATTGAATCGAAATGACCAAATTTTAGATATAATCACTATATTCAAACTGGAGAAAAAAGTACCGATCCCAATCAAAATTGATAGAAATTACTAAAATAATCATATTGAATAATTGTATGCACTGTTGATCAAGAAATTAGTTTCCTCTATCACGTCGTTTAATTTGTCAACCATTTTACATCAAGGGAATGTAGTTTTTTGATTACAATGTTCTCTATGACTACTTTTTTATAATTCCGATCGGGCTTGGCTCAAATTAGAAAATTCGTAATATTTCTGAATTTTGACTTTCTCAATTTCTTTTTAAGATATGTTTCTCTGATATATATTTTTTTTAAATGATATGTTTTTTTGAAGATTTTATCTGTAGATTTAAAAAATATTAGCAAATAACATTTTCAATTTTCTTAAATATTTTTTTTATTTAAAAAATTAGAATGTCTATCAGAGTCATTTTGGCATGTTTTCTTAGATATTCATATTATGCATTAAATCACAGCGGAATTTGGACTCTAGAGTATCTTATTTGCAAACAAACTGTACCTTTTTTATCATTCTGGGATAAGTCACAAAAAATGCATATAAAATATTTGAGAGCTTGTATCACTGTACCTTTTTTATCATTCCGGGATAAGTCACAAAAAATTCATATAAAATATTTGAGAGCTTGTATCACTTTTTCGATGGTGATTCATACTCCTTAAGAGGTGTTTTAACGAGCCATTAAATAAAAATTTAGTGTAATGAGCTACCTTAAGGTGATCATAAATTTTTCATCAATCATTCCAACATAAGATTTAAAAAATAAGATTTTAAAAACGTTTTCAAAGTCATAAAAGATGTTTTCTCAGAAATTGACCTTTTTATCCTCATAATTATGATGTCTATACCACCCACGTTGACAAAATATCTTGCAGAAAGACAGCTCTTCTTAAACAGAACACCTATTTCTGACCACAGTGCAGGGCACTTTTGTCTGAGATCTGCCAGTTAAGCCTGTCAAAGTTGAGTGGTAGGAAATTGAAATGTTGATAAGCAATTAATTAAAACAATTGAGTTTAAATTGGAGTGAATTAACTATATTGGACAAGACCTGAAAATCTGTACAATGTATAATAGTGCTTGAATTTTAATGTGCAGGCATAACTGTGAATGCATTGGGTTGAAAAAGTGTGTAGTATTGTGTGTACAATCTGTTCATAAGCACATGTATGTTATTAATTGTTAGATAAATGTAGGTATGGGGGAAAAATTGTGAAAAATCTTGTAGTACAATAATAAAAAATTTCCATCTGAAAAGTCTCCAATTATTTTCACACCATGTTAATTGATGCCATGTTTTAACATATAAATGCCTTTATTACCAACACACATACTGGGGTATATGACTATTTAAATTTATGCCATATACTAGCTGGGATTAAGAACTGAGTTTTTGAATATTTATCATCGACCATTGCTCGCATCATTGGTTACCATGATTGAAAAACATCACGCCAATTTAAGTCATTGCTATATGGTTTATAACAGTATCATATTAAACATAGCTATAATTTTTTTTACCACCTCGTTGCCATGGACTGCCATAAAAATATCCACTTAAGGTTTGTGACTGTTTGTTAATCTTTTAATCCAGCAACATTTTTAAGACATTATAAAAAATTTTCACCTCATTTTCATTCCACCTTTAATTCAGAAATCTTGGGTGACAATTTGTCTCTTGACCTTGAATTAAATTTTTAAAAAACCCAGCTATATACTCATAAAAGACGAGGTGACTATCTGGATTTGGTAGTGTAATAAACGGATGATTTTAGCTTAGGTAAAAGCAATGTAGAGAATTATATTGAATAGTTTTAAAAGGCATCCTTATATTTGGGATAAGCCATTAATTCATTTTTAATTTCATCTAGACCATGATTTATTATACAAGTTTAATAAGGATTGTTTGGATCTTTTTCATGCAAGGTCTGAAGATAACTTTTTTAAGTCTTCTAACTGCAGAAATTATTTCTTTTTCTGTAATTCAAACATCTAGTAGGGAAAATGTTTTAGATTTTTCACTTTGATATATCAAACAAAGATTTCTAAAATAATATATTTTGTGAAGAAAATTTCTTATCAATGGAAAGTATAGTTTTGTGAAATGAGATATTAAATCCATTTGTTGTGATCTAGCTAGGTATTCTCAAAGCAGGATATTTTTCATCTTTAACCTCTTTTAGTCTTTATTTAATTTCCAGTAAGCATTTTGGATCGATCTTTTTCATGCAAGGTCTCTAACTTTTTTATAATTAAGGCACTTAATTCATTGCTTTTGTTTACAAAGTTTGTTGTAATATTTGTGAAATTTAAGGAAGATCTGCACTCTCTTTACCGGTAGTGTTGGATCAAAGGAATATTTTGAGTACGATTAATTCTCTAATGTACACCTTATATGCAGTGTAATATAATATGATTTTGTCTGGTGCCATATTCATGCAATTTCAAATTTCAAATCACTGTATTTTGAATATTATTGTTTCTATGGTATATAATCTATAATGTGTGCCTTTGCCAGTAATTGACAACTTATTGTGCTTGTGCAAATTTGTCATTGTCATTAATGTCATTTAATTAATTTACTTATTTTAAGAAGCTCTGATCTCATTTTGTGTAAATCAATGTCAAACCACATTTTAGTAAGCTTCGTCTTTTTTAAGAGCTTTTTTTAATGAGATTTTTTCAGAGGTTAATTGCATGCTAGGGCCTAGCTGTTCTTATAATTTTATTCAATCTAAATAGAGCATGCATGATTAGTTTCAGATTGTAGTCATTATTTTTATTATCTTTCGCACTTTGTTATCATTCAAAGCTGCTTGAAAATCCACAGCATGCAGCACAATCTCTACTCAGAGTTGTCGTTCCTTGCTTTCACTTGTAAACACCTCTGTTAACGTCTCAAAATAAGCAATGTTATTCCACATGTAAATCCACTAAGAACTATTTTATAAAATATCTGGAAAATGTAGGACAAGCAACTATTTGTATATTTTTTTCCATTACTATATATTCTTCATGTACCTATCTATAGGCCTGGTGCAATAGAACTACCCAATATCTACGTTTCAACCCAAATCAATGCTTTGTGTCACAAAAAGACTTGACATCTGCTCAATATTTATTTATTTACGTATATTTTTGTAACTGAAGTCAAAACCTTACTTTATTTGAGCATACGTGCCATTTTACAAAAATCTTGTAAAACCCTTGAGACTTTTACAGGTGTAAGTGAGTGTACGGAACGATAACTCTGGGTAGAGATTGCATGTGGCAGGGAACTGACATTTCAAAAGTTGAAATATCTCTAGGCCTATATATTTTAGGCTTAAAGAATTAACAAATTCTTAGCTATATGATAAATTATCCTAAATATAAGGAAAACTCGTTATTTTCACAACGTATGTATTACGTCTTGATACTATTTATAGAGATTACATTGTTTATGCATGAAACATGGCCTCATAACCGGTTTCAACCAGTTGGTTACAACGTCATAGAGACTGCTTACTAGGAAATCCTTCCGTTGTTTATGGATCGGGCACATTTTTGTATGGGGTAAAATATGAACTTTTTCCTTTTCAGATTTTCATTAATACGTTAATCTAAATTGTTTAAAAAATTTATGATCACTATTTAAACGTTTATACAAATTTGATTATCTTTTGAGGGCAAAATTTGGCGCACTATATTTATCTTGTGTCAGGCGTAGTAATTCTAATGAAATTAGTATAAATGCACGTACACAAACTTCGTTGGTCAGGCGTTTATGTGTTTAAGGAGAGGCCGCGTCGATGTATCGAATAGTTTTTATTTGTCAATTTGTGCTTTTTGTTCAGTATTTATTTTAAAATTATTTTAAACAGCGTTATTTTTATTAGTTTTATCAATTTTAATTATTAATATTGAGTAGTGACATGTCTAAATTTCATCGAGGATGACTGTTGTTTTGGAATCCAATATGGCGTCTACTGTCGGCGGCAGGAAACGAACGTTGAAAATGGTGTTGGTGAAAAGACTGCAGAGTAAAAAGAGGAAATTTGCTAGGAATACTTACATTTGTGCGCTCATCCATTGTACAGTGAAGAAACTCTTGGGAGAGAAGACGACCCGAAACATTTCTTTCAAATGTCCAAGTGACGCTGAACAAAATTTCCATTCGGTGGATCTTGATTGTAATATTGAAGAATTTAGGAGAGATCCATTAAATTTAGATAAGTTTTTTAAACGAATTCAAGGTCAGGTACATTATTGACTGTTAATGAATTGCATCAAACCACCCAAATAGCGTGTTCATTGTTTTTACCCAGTACTTTGTATATTGTTTTTAAAGATGCTACTTTTATAATAAATTGATTGTGTGATTACGACAATTTGTGCTTGTCTAATGAATTTTCTTGATGCTTTATTGCAGTGCAGGGTCCCACGAGGCTCTGACATGAAGTAGAATTTATTGGCTGTTCATTGCATCATCGTTAGGGGTCAACATGTATTGACTGAGTATATCCTCCTTTTGAGTGTGAACCCTGGCTACGGCTGAATTTTTCCTGTCCTGGTGCTGTAAAGCTGCCCTGTTAAAGTCTGCCACAACTCTCCCGTAGATATGTTAAAAGACAAGCTAGGAATTTGGTTTTCTTGCTGGGGAAAGCATACTGTGGTGGAAAATTGTGCTGACTCTTTCCTCATTTGATCTACAAAGAGTCACATTAAGTCATTGCTGATTGTCCTAAATGGCCAGAATCAATTACTCAGATCTTCCACTGACACAATCTTTGGGAAGGACGTAACACTTGCTCCCAGACCTAAAACGCATGAATGAGGTATTGTAGGACCCATCATGATCTGGGAGTCTCCATATTGGTTTGTAGTAGTAAATGGCAATAGGTATGCTTTTGGTAACTGCATATACGGTACATATAGTTCATTTTGAGATTACAAGTAATGGAACTACATCTTGTAAATTAAGTGATCTGATGAAAAAGGGTCTTTTATGGTATAATTAAGTAAAGACTTGTTATTTCAAGTATTAAATTTTTAAAACGATGCATTTCTCCACCTTCACAAGATAAGAAAATTGAAATGGAGTCTTGACTGTCTCAAAATTCAATTGTAATGTTAGATTCTCTTTCTAGTTCTTGCTTGGTGAAAGTGGGGATGGATGTCGGTATAAAACATTTGAAATAATTTTGGAATTTGTTTGACATTTCACAGCATCACCCAGTCCCTATTCAACACATTCAAATGAAATTACCTTGGAACTTGTGCAGTTGCTCGTGGTAAATAGATGTATTTGAGGAGTCGTCTCCTGCCTATGCTTTAAAAAAGAATTTTTTGACATCCCAAAGCTGGAGAGCAGATTGTTGAAGTCCCTTGAATGTCAATCATATGATGCTGCTGTTTCTGAATAAGATTTTCTGACTGTAAGATGGTACTTGTAAAAGGTAAAACACTAAACAGTGATTTTTCTACACCCAATTTAGGTCTGTCTGTACAGGTTCCTTCCCATGTCGTAAACTGTCGGTTTTTCCAGATTGTATATTGTTTAATGTTCCAATTAAGAATTATTCACTAGCATGGAGACGTTCTTCCCAATTGGAAGTTGCATTCCTTTTTTTTCCCCTAGTTGGCGCTAAATTAAATTTTTCATGACATACTTGAATGTGCATTTGTTACTTAAACCAACATCTATCATGAACATTTAAAGAACATAACTGAAAGATTGAGAAATTACAAGTGTACTACTGAATGTGTTATTTTCGGAGCAAATTGATTAGAATATAAATAGTGTAAAAATTGAATTGTATTTTACACATTGGTAAAGGATAATTAAACAATTATTGATTTTTCCCAATTTGATAAAAATATCTTCCTCCCAATCGTAAAGGCCCAGGCCCCTTAATATGAAAAAAGTAGAAAAATCACTGAATAAAGAAAGTGCATGTGTGGTAATGATAAAAGTAACACACAAATTTTATGAACTCATTGCAGTTCTGTAAAGGAAATGTATATGTAATTGATTATTTCAGCTTAGAGCATCTCTTGGGGATTTTCTGTGGAAAATTGGCTTTGATACACGTCGTTTTCAAAAGCATCTATTTTGAGATTTTCCTGGGAAATTCATCTAGAATCCTTTCAAGACGCTTGTTTGTCCTTGTTAATCAACAAAGGCATGAAAGGCCCTGCCTTGCTATTTGAATGCTTAGACTACATTGTAGTTGAGCAAAGGATCTTCCAGTCAAATACCATATCATTTATTATGAACTACACAAAAGGACTGGGAAGGTAATCTGTTGTGTTGTTTTGATGGGGCATTTCAATTCATTAGTTGCAACAAAGTGGGTGGAAGTGGTTTCAAATTTGAAGATGAAAGAATTCATGGTCCATTGCAGTACTATATATTATAGTCAATGTCCACACCATTTCCATCTTGACAACTTGATGTGAAAGGAAAGTGAATGTACAGGTATTTCTATATAAACAACATTGTTGTACATGTTGATGAAAACTGGAAATTTAATTTATTTGAGGTTTTGAAACATCACAGGGCAGGTAAAATGTTGCTCTATGGAATGTGTGTTTCAACTACTGGTGTGTTTGCATCACTAATAATTGCATTTTATTCAATTCACATATCTTAATGCTTTGTTGCAGTGTAGGGTCCGTGGAGGCTCTGACATGGTATATGATATATAGGCTGCAATATATAGACTGAGTATTCCTTCAAGTGTAAACCTGGTCCATGTTTTCCCTCTCCTTGTGCTGTAAAGCCACCATGTTGGAGACTGCTCTGGCTGTACAATAGTTTGGTTAATCAAAGATAAGGGAATTGAATTGGTTTCTTGGCTGGGATAGTCCAGAGCTTAAAGTGGTGGATATTGGTGCCGACTCAGAACAGATCTGCAGAACAATGTCATTAGTACATCTCAATCCCTCAGATCTTCCACACTATTGGGAAGGATGTATACTTCCTCCTTGAATTGAAATGCGGTAGTATCATGAGAACGTTCACTCGGTGATCAATATGCCTCAATGGTTTGTAGACAAAAACCATGTGTAACTTTGATTTATTTTAAAAGATAACATGCTGAAGCAGAAATTTATGATGTTGCAAATAAAATCTTGCTGTATAGTATGGGTTGCATTTTTCTGCTCTAATGAAATCGAGGAAGAAAATTTGAAACTGAATTAGACTAAATAAAGATTCAGTTTTTATGTCAAATTCTGTTTCAGTTGTTTTGCTTGATTGAAGAGCAAATGAATGTGAATCAATTACAAAACATTGAAATAATTTTACAAACCGTTTTGACATTTCACAGCAGCACCCAATCCCTATTCAAGACATTCAAATGAAATTACCTGGAAACTGGGCCATGACTTGTGGTAAATTGATGTTAGTGAAGACTTGTCTGCTGACTTTGATTTAAAAAAGAAAATTCTGACATCCCAAGATGGAAAGCAGATTCTTCCAATTCCCTTGAATGTGAATCATAAGATGCTGCTGTTTAGATATTTTCTGACTGTAAGGTGGTTCTGTACAAAGGTAAAACGGTTAAAGAAAACATCATTAACAAAGTAGCGCATAGATGACATCAGTTTATTAATGGCATTTTTTAAAACATTTGTTTGATTGGTTATTTCAGCTTTGAGCATCCTGGGGGATTTTCTGTGGAAAATTATATATAGTCCTTTTTGAAAGCATCTCTTAGGGGATTTTACTGGAAAAATCATCTAGCATCCTTTCACAGCAAACTAGCAGGCCCATTTTAAACAACACATCAAAAGACATGAAAGGTCTCGTCTTGCTAATTGAGTGTTCTCATAGCTGAGCTGAGGATCTTGCAGACAAATAAAATCTTAAACCTCTGGCACAGCAATGGATTTGGAGGGAAGGTAATTTGTAGTGAATTTAATTGAGGGGGTTGTTTATAGTGTTTTGGAATAAGTTTTCAGAATGGTGGGGTGGGAGAGGTCTTCATGTTGCAGATGGAAGAATTCGTGGTCCATTACAGAAATACTCTATCTTGTTGCACCATTTTCCTTTCAATGAAATTGTGTAGACTGAGTATACAGGTATTTAAACTGGAAAACTAGTGGTTGTAACATTGAAAGTAGATACAATGTGTTTTGAACACCATAATACCTTTTAAGCATGCATAATGAAAGACCTGATAAGGATGATTTAACCTTGATGAATTCATGTTGTAGAAATGGAGAATTTGAAGATGGGTTGTGGTCGACATAAATGTGTCCCTAGAGTTATTTAAGAAATAAATTTCATTTTTGAAAATACAAGAGGGCATGAACTGCGACGCGTTATGCCAGCATTCTTCAAAGAAAACCCTCATGTACTTTCAAAAATGAAGTTTTTAATGCTTACATTTTATTTTAATTTCTATCAGATTTCCCAGCCACTGAAATAAATAGTTGTACAATATTTATCAAGATTCGGAACTGGTGATTTGCTCCATTTTAAGGATTAGTCTTTGAACAATTTTGGATTCTTCAAACCTCATTTTTCTTTTGATGGAGTATTGAAATATTGGTTTTTACAGCTTTTAATACAAGAGTTAGAACTTCTTGCATCTTTCCCCCAGAAGAATTTCAATGCAGCAGCACGGACATTTACCAAAAATATATTAAATCCTGTACCAAGGAGTCCATGAAAGAAAGGGTGACACTGCAATTATAATATTAAAAACTAACCCTTGTGTTTTTGGATAATCGAGGTTATAATATCAGAATTGCACACAAATTTATGATTATGGAAATACTCAGAAGCCACATTGAATATCGCGGAGGTCGATTGAACTACTATCACTTCCAAACAGAAGGACAGGTATATGATGTTGATCACTTCAGAATTACCATAATTGTAAAGGTGCACATCTCGATGCATGATATTGGAATGATCACAAAATTTCATTGAAATTATAAGTACATGTATATATAGTTAAATACAATGCAGAGACCTAATGATATACAAGTTTAATAAAACTGGTAATTGAATTTTTAAAAATATAAATTCCTACTGCTGAGATTTAATGTATACATAGAAGACTAGTTGGCATCCAGGATGATTAAAATTATCACAAATTTCCCACTGACCAGGATTGGCAAAAATGGTAAGGCCAGGTATTGTTTAGAAAGATTTTGTACATTTGGGTAAATACATGAATTTTTTTAGTTCCATGCCATGAAAAGGTGTCACCAGCGTTGCATGTCCATGCATTTTGATGGACGGCATCCAGAGGTACTTTTTTATAGATGAAGATACTGGTGCCAGTGAGGGATCAGCATGCATATCCATGCACATTCAGTGACATCGAGACGAGTTTAATTTTCTGTCGACCAAGCTGAAAGAAAGCATTCGTGCTTGTTCAGCTCCAGATTCATCCTTGCATGTCCATGCTTGATAATTTGCGCGTTGGCTTCTAATAAATTCTGACCATACATTTTGAGGGATCAGCATGCATATCCATGCATAGGAAAGGCAGATCAACATACATCTAGACACCATTTATTTTACAAGTCATCTCAATTCGGGTATTTTGTCACACGGAGTCTTCGTGCATATCCATGCACAGTTGAGCTTTGTGGTGAGAAACAAAAGGAACCTTCCATAATACAATGCAGTGAGGTAGCTGCAGCTATTCAAACTTCCTTTAGTGAATTTTTCCATTTTGAGTTTATAATTTCACATAATGTTGTGTATAATTCTGTTGATTACCAGTATGGCTGTTGGCATGTTTGCCAGTTTTATTTTTAGCCCCACCCAAACATTGAATGTTTTGCCATCTTGAATCATGTGGAGATGGAGGTGAATTTTCTCGAGGGGAAATTTTAATTGGATAATGGTAACTAAATTTGATCAAGTTTTGAGAAACTAGTGGTGACACAAGGAAGTGAAATGATGAGATAAGAGGAATGTCTGTCCATGCTGAAATAGTTTTGGATTCCAGTGGATGTGAAGACCGAGAAGCCTAGTATAAATTGACAAATTAAGCCATGCATTGACCATAATATTCCAGTGGTAGGTAAAGAAAATATTGTTTAAAATGCTATTTTACAGCTCTCAGTGATGACTTTTAAAAGCCTATTTTCCTACTGAAGTGTTTTGAGATCTGCACATGAAAATCATGAGGAGTTGGGTTATGGAGTCATACAGTACATAAGTATATATGTAGATCAAGATGTGGCATTTGACTCGGATCAAGATCCAAGTCAAATGTTTATGAAATCTTAGGTAAGGCAATGTTCATATTTGGTTTCTGTTTAAAAGGGTCACTTAGAAACTGCCTTTGATCCTTGATGATGTTGGTATACTGTGAAGGTATGAAAGGAGAAGAGAATTTTGATTTCATATGCTGAAGACTGCTCAGTAGATGCTGACATCAAATCTGATCAAGTACATGCATCATGGCAAACCATGGCCAATGTGTATGATCCTCTCGTATGCGGACTGTGGCTGGAGACGATGATGCATCTGCTGTACATGTATTGTAGCAAAAGGAATGTGAATTCTGATGATTCCTTTAAAAGTGTTTCTTACTGGAATTGATATTCAAATCAATAGGTCACCCTGTTGATGAAGCTTGGAACAGTTGAAATAGGTAAGGTACAAGGTTTGAAAACTGCATTCCTTTTGTTTGAGGTGGTGAAATAGATGTAATTGATACTTCAGAGGCATCGCTGCCATGCAGATTGTGGATACATGAAGTTTGAAATTAACAATTTTGATTCAACTGGCCTAGAAATAAATTTTTCGATGCAACTGGTGATGAAACTCGCAGGTATTTATTAAATTTTTAATTTGATCACCACTGTTTTCAAATATGTTCTGTTTAGGCCTATGAAATACAAAGAATGATGGACAATAAATACCTAATCCCTATGATTTTTGAGTGCTGATGACAAGGGATGACATAATTCTCTCAAATCAGAAGATTCCAATATCGTGCACATTAGGAGATGAAGATACATGCCTGTTGCTGATTGGTAGAGTTCCAGTGGTTGAGGTAAGGCAGTTAGTGATTCAGTTATGTAGTTTTTTGTAGAAATTAATGCACAGCGTTTCGCTGTGACAAGCTATGGCATACTTGAGACAGTGGCAGTTGAGGGATGCCAAAAACGATTTGTAATCTGAGATGGTATTTCTTTAATGGAGATGCTTCTGGTGAAATGAAAATAACAGGTTTACTGGTACTGCATTCAGACACATTGATAGAGGTAAGACATAATTTCACACACTGTTCAGCGGAACTGTAGGTTGCAATAATGCTGATTCTGGTTGACGTGGTATGTTGCTGAAGTTTGTCCATGAAGAGTCGGGTAGATCCACCTGGAATCTGAGTATCGTAACGGTGATGTGAAGACAAGTTCAACACATCTGCAGAGAAGTATCAATGTTGAAGAGGGTATTGTTTGTGCTTCCATGTATTTTCAGTTGTAAAGTGGTATTATGTATGGGTTTGCTACTTTGACTTTTCGTAAAACGATGGATCATGTGTCGCTGGAGGATGAGGACAACTACTACAATGTCAAGACATCCACTGGAAGATGATCATCAGGCAAACTACTGGTGGACCATCATTTGAAAAAATACTTCACCATTATCAGGAAGATTGTGTATAACCATTTTGAGTTAAGAATACTGGATATTTCTTTTGTTTCATATACTTTCCATGATTAGGTGCTTCCTTCATCATTTGATTCATCTTTGCATGTCCATGCTTGATAATTTGCACATTGGCTTCTATTCTGATCATACATTTTGAGGGATCAGCATGCATATCCATGCATAGGAAAGGCAGATCAGCATTCATCTACACCATTTTACAAGTCATCTCAAGTCGGGTATTTTGTCAAATGGAGTCTTCGTGCATATCCATGCACATTTAAACTTTGTGGTGAGAAACAAAAGGAGCCTTCTATAATACTAATGCAGTGAGGTAGCTGCAGCTATTCAGACTTTATATAAATAGTTTAGTGAATTTTTCCATTTTGAGTTTATGATTTCACATATGGTTTATAGTTCTTTTGATTGCCAGTGTGGCTGTTGGTATGTTTGCTAGTTTTATTTTTAGCCCCACCCAAACATTGAATGTTTTGCCATCTTGAAGCTTATGGAGAGGGAGGTGAATTTTGTCTGAAGGGGAAATATTTTGGATAATGGTGGCTAACTTTCATCAAGCTTTGAGAAACTGGTGGTGACGCAGGGGAAGGAAATGATGAAAGAAGAGATGTTAGATAGATATACATGTACATACTGAAACAGTTTTGGATTCCAGTGGATGTGAAGACTGAAAAGTCCAGTATAAATTGACAAATTAAGCCATGCATAGACAATAATATCCCACTGCGAGGTAAGGAAAGTATGAAAATATTGTTTAAAATGCTATTTTGCAGCTCAAACAGTGATGAGAACTGATGTTGGTCATAAAGCCCATATTTTGATTGTCTTGGGAGTTCTGAAAGTCATGAGAAGTTGGATGATGGTGTCCTACAGTATATATTTCTTCAGACAAAATTGAATGAGGTGATTATGAAATCAGAGGTAAGGAAATGTGTTCATATTTGGTTTCTGATAAAATATAGGTCGCATATACTTCCTCTGATCCTTGATGATGTTGATACAAGGCTGATGGGATAAAGTGGGGAAAAAAGAAGAGAGTTTTGATTTCATGTGTTGAAGGCTGCACAGTGGATTTAGTGAGTACTGACATCAAATCTGATCAAGAACATGCATCTGATGTATTCTAGCATGAGGAATGTGAATTCTGATGATTTCTGACTGGAATTGATATTCAATTCAAACAGTTCACCCTGTTGATGAACCTTGGAACAGTTGAAATAGGTAAACTTACAAGGTTTAAAATCTGCAGTTCTTTTGTTAGAGGTGGTGAAATGGATGAAATTGTTACTTTGGAGGCATCACTGCCATGCAGATTGTGGATGCATGGAGTTTGAAATTTTTTTAGTTAACTGGTTTAGAAATGATATTTTTGACATAACTGGTGATGAAACTCACAGGTAATTATTAAATTCATAATTTGATCACCACTTTTTTTCAAATATGTTCTGTTCAGGCCTATAAATTACCAAAAATGATGGACGACAAATATCTAATCCCAATGATTTTTGAGTGCTGATGACAAGGGATGACATGATAATTCTCTCAAATCAGAAGATTCCAATATCGTTCACATTAGGAGATGAAGATACATGCCTGTTGCTGATTGGTAGAGTTCCAGTGGTTGAGGTAAGGCAGATAATGATTCAGTTATGTAGTCTTTTGTAGAAATTGATGCACGGTGATTCGCTGTGACAAGCTATGGCATACTCGAGACAGTGACAGTTAAGGGATGCCAAAAACGATTTGTAATCAGAGGCAGGGTATTTCTTCCATGTAGATGCAGGGATCAACATTAACGGTTGTCCGATTGCCCGAGGCAAGTGAAAACCCAGTTCGGACAAGTGAAATTCAATACACACTTGCCCAATGGGGCAAGTGATTATTTCAGTAGGAAATGTGATTATTTTAATAATTGTGATAAGCTTGATGAATATCAAATATTAGAACGTAATGTCCAACTCCATATATTGCTGTTTTCTTTACCAAATTGTCAGATTATAGCGAAGGCCTATTCTAGTAGACCGTACTAGAGTTACTGGTTGACAGGCTTATTATCATTAGAGTCTAAAATATTTCGGACAACTAAGTTTTTCATTCGGACAAGTAAAACTTTGAGTTTAATTGTCCGAAGGGCAAGTAAGAAGAAAAGTTAATGTCTACCCCTGAGATGCTTCTGGTGAAATGAGATTAACAGGTTTACTGGTACTGCATTCAGACACATTGACAGAGGATAAAGGTAAGACATAATTTCACACACTGTTCAGAGGAACTGTAGGTTGCAATAATGCTGATTCTGGTTGACGTGGTATGTTGCTGAAGTTTGTCCATGAAGAGTCGGGTAGATCCACCTGGAATCTGAGTATCGTAACGGTGATGTGAAGACAAGTTCAACACATCTGCAGAGAAGTATCAATGTTGAAGAGGGTATTGTTTGTGCTTCCATGTATTTTCAGTTGTAAAGTGGTATTATGTATGGGTTTGCTACTTTGACTTTTCGTAAAACGATGGATCATGTGTCGCTGGAGGATGAGGACAACTACTACCATGTCAAGACGTCCACTGGAAGATGATCATCAGGCAAACTACTGGTGGACCATCATTTGGAAAAATACTTCACTATTATCAGAAAGACTGGGGAATTTGTCACAAGTCAACATGGCACCGCAGATATTAAATAATATCTACAATTAATTCAAATGGTACATTTCTTTTAGTACGATGCCAAAATTACAGAAAATGAATACACATGCATATATATTATACTTTCATAATTTATTAACTTTTCATTTCACCTTAAGTACCTGAGTGAAAATTATCGAATGGGACATGAAGTAATATACATTCAAACATATCAAAACCTGACCATACACATTTCTTTTACAGTATTCTTTCAGATTTTAGTTAAATAGATCATTCCTTGGGTCTACTGGAAGATAATTACTTGAATTATTACTTGACCTCTTTGAACATCAACAAGATGAGTAAAGATACTAAAGAATCATTGGGGGACCATCATCGGGACAACTACTCATCATCTTAACAAGTACTGGAGGACCATCATTTAGACAACTACTAGAGGACCATCATCTGGATAACTCCTAGAGGACTATCAGGTCAACTATTGGTGGATACAATTATTGGATGATCATCATTTGCACAACTACTGGAGGACTATCATCTGGACAACTACTGGAGGATCATCATCTCAACAACTACTGGAGGACTATCATCTCAACAAGTAATCGAGGACTATCATCTGGACAACTACTGGAGAATTATCATCTAGACAACTACTGAAGGACTTTCATCTGGGGAACCATCGTCTGGACAACTACTGGAGGACCATCATCTGGACAACTACTGGAGGACCATCATCGGGACAACTACTGGAGGACCATCATCTGGACAACTACTGGAGGACTATCTTCTGGACAACTACTGGAGGATCATTTCAATAACTCATCACAGGAGAATTATCATCTAGACAACTACTGGAGGACTTTCATCTGGGGAACCATCGTCTGGACAACCACTGGAAGACCATCATCAGAACTACTACTGGAGGACCATCATCTGATCAACTACTGCATCATCGGGACAACTATTCATCATCTGAACTACTACTGTGTGACCATCATCTGGACATTATTTGGACCATCATCAAAACAACTACTACAGGACCATCATCTGGACAGCTACTGGAGGACCATCATCGGGACAACTACTGGAGGACCATCATCTGGACAACTACTAGATGGCCATCATCTGGACAACTACTAGATGACCATCATCTGGACAACTACTGGAGGACCATCATCTGGACAGCTACTGGAGGACCATCATCGGGACAACTACTGGAGGACCATCATCTGGACAACTACTAGATGGCCATCATCTGGACAACTACTAGATGACCATCATCTGGACAACTACTGGAGGACCATGATCAGGACAACTACTGGAGGACCATCATCAGAACAACTAATGGAGGACTATCACCTGGACAATTACTAGAGGAAAACTTTTTTAAGATTATATTATAAAATTATTTTCATACTCAAATGGAGTACATGCTTAAGATTTTTTTAGTATACTTACAGTTTGCTCAGAGTTGTTCTCAAAATAAACATGGCTGAGTATTAGTATGGTAAAAGTTTTAAAATCTCCAGGCTTGGACACCTATTGGAGGACCATCATCTGGACAATTGCTAGAGGACAATCATTGGGACAACTACCAGACGACCGTCTTCGGAACAACCACTGGAGGACCATCATCTGGACAAGTATTGGAGGACCATTATTGGGACAACTACCAGAGGACCATCATCTGGACAACTACTGGAGGACCATCATCGTACAAGTATTGGAAGATTATCATCTGATCAACTACTGGAGGACCATCATCAGAACAAGTATTTGAGGACCATCATCTAGATAAGTACTGGAAGACTATCATTCAGAACAATCATTTGGACAACTATTGGGGGACCATCATCCAAACAACTACTGGAGGACCATGATCTGGACAACCACTCGAGGACTATCATCTGGACAACTACAGAAGGACTATCATCTCAACTACTATTGGAGGACATTCATGTGGACAACTACTGGAGGACCATCATCAGAACAACCACTGAAGAATTATCATCTACACAACTACTGGAGGACTTTCATCTGGGGAACTATCGTCTGGACAACTATTGATGGATTATCATCGGGACAACTACAGGATGACAATTATCTGAAAACTCCTGGATGACCATCTTCAGAGCAACTACTGGAGGACCATCTTCGGGACAATTACTGGAGGAACATCATCGGAACAACTACTGGAGGACTATAATCGGGACAATTACTGGAGGAACATCATCTTGACCACTACTGGAGGACCATCATTGGGACAACTACTAGAAGAACATCATCAGGCCTGGAGGTTATAAAGCTTTTTTGAACACGTTTTCATACTCAAACCCTGTGCTCTAATTCATACTCATACTCAAAAGAGAACATTTTAAAAACTTTTATAAAATTATTCTAACATGGCTGAGTATGAGTACGGTAAAAGTTTTTTAACCTCCAGGCCTGGACAACTACTGGAGCACCATCATCAGGACAATTGCTAGAGACAACTAACAGAGGACCATCATCGGGACAACTACCAGAGGACCATCTTCGAAACAATCCCTCGAGGACCATCATCGAGACAACTACTGGAGCACCATCATTGGGACAATTGCTAGAGGACCATCATCGAGACAACTACCAGAGGACCATCATCGAGACAACTACCAGAGGACCGTCTTCGAAACAACCACTGGAGGACCATCATCAAGACAACTACCAGAGGACCATAATCGGGACAACTACCAGAGGACCATCTTCGAAACAACCACTGGAGGACCATCATCAAGACGACTACTGGAGGACCATCATCGGGACACTTGCTAGAGGACCATCATCAAGACAACTACCAGAGGACCATAATCGGGACAACTACCAGAGGACCATCTTCGAAACAACCACTGGAGGACCATCATCAAGACGACTACTGGAGGACCATCATCGGGACACTTGCTAGAGGACCATCATCGAGACAACTACCAGAGGACCATAATCGGGACAACTACCAGAGGACCATCTTCGAAACAACCACTGGAGGACCATCTTCTAGACAACTACTGGAGGACCATCATCTGCACAACTACTAGAGGACCATCATTGTGGCAACCACTGGAGGACCATCATCTAGACAACTACTGGAGGACCATCATCTGGACAACTACTGGAGGACCATCATCGTACAAGTATTGGAAGATTATCATCTGATCAACTACTGGAGGACCATCATCAGAACAAGTATTTGAGGACCATCATCTAGATAAGTACTGGAAGACTATCATTCAGAACAATCATTTGGACAACTATCGGGGGACCATCATCCAAACAACTACTGAAGGACCATGATCTGGACAACCACTCGAGGACTATCATCTGGACAACTACAGAAGGACCATCATCAGAACAACCACTGAAGAATTATCATCTACACAACTACTGGAGGACTTTCATCTGGGGAACTATCGTCTGGACAACTATTGGTGGATTATCATCGGGACAACTACAGGATGACAATTATCTGAAAACTCCTGGATGACCATCTTCAGAGCAACTACTGGAGGACCATCTTCGGGACAATTACTGGAGGACCATCATCGGAACAACTACTGGAGGACTATAATCGGGACTATTACTGGAGGAACATCATCTTGACCACTACTGGAGGACTATAATCGGGACAATTACTGGAGGAACATCATCTTGACCACTACTGGAGGACCATCATTGGGACAACTACTAGAAGAACATCATCAGGCCTGGAGGTTATAAAGCTTTTTTGAACACGTTTTCATACTCAAACTCTGTGCTCTAATTCATACTCATACTCAAAAGAACATTTTAAAAACTTTTATAAAATTATTCTAACATGGCTGAGTATGAGTACAGTAAAAGTTTTTTAACCTCCAGGCCTGGACAACTACTGGAGCACCATCATCAGGACAATTGCTAGAGACAACTAACAGAGGACCATCATCGGGACAACTACCAGAGGACCATCTTCGAAACAATCCCTCGAGGACCATCATCGAGACAACTACTGGAGCACCATCATCGGGACAATTGCTAGAGGACAATCATCGAGACAACTACCAGAGGACCATCATCGAGACAACTACCAGAGGACCGTCTTCGAAACAACCACTGGAGGACCATCATCAAGACGACTACTGGAGGACCATCATCGGGACACTTGCTAGAGGACCATCATCGAGACAACTACCAGAGGACCATAATCGGGACAACTACCAGAGGACCATCTTCGAAACAACCACTGGAGGACCATCTTCTAGACAACTACTGGAGGACCATCATCTACACAACTACTAGAGGACCATCATTGTGGCAACCACTGGAGGACCATCATCTATACAACTACTGGAGGACCATCATCTGCACAACTACTTTAGGACTTTCATTTGGACAACTACTTGAGGACCATCATTTGGACAACTACTGGAAGACTATCATCAGGACAAATGGAATCAAGTCAACTCGTACCCTGACCGACTCGTACCCAGGTCAACTCGTACTCAAAGGCAAGAGTCAACTCGTACCCAAGAATCTGGTTACGAGTTGACTCCTCCTCTTCAACAGATGACAACTCGTACCTAAGCGTTATGTCACTTATATGTACATAGATATATTGCATTATGGGCAGATTCTTGGGTACGAGTTGACTTTTGCCTTTTGGGTATGAGTTGACCTATTGGGTACGAGTCGGTCAGGGTACGAGTTGACTAGAAATCGGACAAATACTTGAGAATCATCATTTGGACAACTACTGGAGGACCATCTGGGCAACTACTGGAGGAACATCAGAACAACTACCAGAGGACCATCATTGGGACAACTACTAGAGGACCATCATCAGGACAACTACTGGAGGACCATCATCAGGACAACTACTGGAGGACCATCAGGGCAACTACAGGACAACCACTTGAGGACGATCATTGGGACAACCACTGGAGGGCCATCATCGGGACAACTACTGGAGGACCAGGACAACTACTGGAGAACCATCATCTGGACAATTACTGAGGACCATCATTTGGACAACTATTGGAGGAACATCAGGACAACTACTAGAAGACCATCATCGGGACAACTATCAGAGAACCATCTTCAAAACAACCACTGGAGGACCATCATCTAGACAAATACTGGAGGACCATAATGAGGACATCTACTAGAGAACCATCATTGGGACAACTACTGGAGAACCATCATCAGGACAACCACTCGAGGACAATCATCGGGACAACTACTGGACCATCATTTGGACAACTACTCAAGGACCATCATCAGGACAAATACTTGAGGACCATCATTTGGACAACTACTAGAGGACCATCAGGGCAACTACTGGATTATCATCAGGACAACTACTAGAGGATTATCATCAGGACAAATACTTAAGGACCATCATCGGGATAAATACTAGAGGACCATCATCGGAACAACTATAAGAAGACAATCATCGGGTCAACTACTGGATGACCATCATCAGGACAACCACTCGAGGACCATCATTTGGACAACCACTCGAGGACCATCATTTGGACAACTATTCTAAGACCATCAGAACAACTACTAGATGACCATCAGTGGGAGAACTACCCGAGGACCATCATCAGGATAATTACTGGAGAACCATCATCTGGACAACTACTGAGGACCATCATTTGGACAATTATTGGAGGACCATTATCTTGACAAATATTGGAGAACTGCTGGAGGACTTTCATCTGGAGAACAACCATGTGTACAACTACTGGAGGACCATTATTTTGATCACTACTGGAGGAGACAACTTCTAAAGGAACATCATCAGGCCTGGAGGTTGTGATACTCTTTTGAGCATGTTTTCGTGCTCTAATTCATACTCATACTCAAAAGTGAACATTTTAAAACTTTTATAAAATTATTCTCATACTCAAATGGAGTACATGCTCAAGATTTTTCAAGTATGCTTGAAGTATGCAAAGAGTTGTACTCAAAGCAAACATGGCTAAGTATGAGTACGGTAAAAGTTTTATAACATCCAGGCCTGGACAACTACTAGAGGACCATCATCGGAATAATTGCTAGAGGACCATCATCGAGACAAGTACTAGAGGACCATCATCGGGACAACTACCAGAGGACCATCTTTTAAACAACTACTGGACGATCATCAGGACAACTACTTAAGGACCATCAGGGCAACTACTGGAGGACCATCATCGCAACAACCATCAGGACAACTAATTAAGGACCATCATTTGGACAACTATTGATGGACCATCATCAGGACAAATACTTGAGGACCATCATTTGGACAACTACTAGCAGACCATCAGGGAAACTACTGGATGGCCATCAGGAAAACTACTACTGGAGGACCATCATCGGGACAACTTCTGGAGGACCATCATCGGGACAACCACTGGAGGACCATCATTGGGACAACTACTGGAGGACCATCATTGGGACAACTACTGGATGCCCATCATCTGGACAACTACTGAGGACCAACATCAGGATAACTAATGGAGGACCATCATTTGGACATGTACTGGAGGACCATCATTTGGACAACTATTGGAGGACCATCATTTGGACAACTATTGGAGGACCATCAGGAAAACTACTAGAGGACCATTAGCAGGACAACTACTCTAGAACCATCATCGGGACAACTACTGGAGGACCATCATTTGAACAACTACTGGAGGACCATTATCTGGACAACTACTGAGAACCATCATCAGGACAACTACTGGAGGACCCTCATTTGAACAACTACTGGAGGACTATCATCGGGACAACTACTGAGGAACATCATTGGGACAACTACTAGAGGAACATCATCAGGCCTGGAGGTTATAAAGCTTTTTTGAGCACATTTTCATACTCAAACTCTGTGATCTAAATAATACTCATACTCAAAAGTGAACATTATAAATTTTATAACCTCCAGGCCTGGACAATGACTGGAGGACCATCATTGGGACAACTACTAGAGGACCATCTTTGAAACAACCACTGGAGGACCATCATCTAGACAACTACTGGAGGACCATCATCTGCACAACTACTAGAGGACAATAATCGCGACAACTACTGGACGATCATCAGGACAAATACTTAAGGACCATCATTTGGGCAATTACTAGAGGACCATCAGGACAACTACTACTGGAGGACCATCATCGGGACAACTACTATAGGACTGTCAGGGCAACTACTGGACGACCATCATCAGGAAAACCACTCAAGGACCATCATCGGGACAACCACTGGAGGACCATCATTGGGACAACTACTGGAGGACCATCATCAGGACAACTACTGAGGACCATCATCAGGAAAACTAATGGAGGACCATCATTTGGACAACTACTGAGGACCATCATCAGGAAAACTAATGGAGGACCATCATTTGGACAACTACTGAGGACCATCATCAGGAAAACTAATGGAGGACCATCATTTGGACAACTATTGGAGGACCATCAGGACAACTAGTAGAGGACCATTAGCAGGACAACTATTTTAGGACCATCATCTGGACAACTACTGGAGGACTATCTTCTGGACAACTACTGGAGGACCATTTCAATAACTCATCATAGGAGAATTATCATTTAGACAACTACTGGAGGACCATCATCAGGGGAAAACCACTCAAGGACCATCATCGGGACAACCACTGCAGGACCATCATTTGGGCAACTACTGGAGGACCATCATTTGGACAACTATTGGAGGACCATCAGGACAACTACTACTGGAGGACTATCATCGGGACAACTACTGAGGAACATTAAAGCATACTCATACTCAAAAGTGAACATTATAAAACTTTTATAAAAGTATTCTCATCCTCAAATGGAGTACATGCTCAAGATTTTTCGAGTATGCTAAGAGTTGTACTCAAAGCAAACATGGCTGAGTATGCATACGGTAAAAGTTTTATAACCTCCAGGCCTGGACAACGACTGGAGGACCATCATCGGGACAACTACTAGAGGACAATCATCGGGACAACTACCAGAGGACCATCATCGGGATAACAAATGGAGGACCATCATC
The DNA here is from genome assembly GCF_947568905.1 of Ostrea edulis. Lineage (NCBI taxonomy): Eukaryota > Metazoa > Mollusca > Bivalvia > Ostreida > Ostreidae > Ostrea > Ostrea edulis. The sequence goes on along the minus strand of NC_079168.1, from coordinate 58,539,890 downwards.
GGAACAATTTCTAGAGTACCATCATTGAGACAACTAACAGAGGACCATCATCGAGACAATTACTAGAGGACCATCATAGGGACAACTACTGGAGGACCATCATCGGTACAACTACCAGAGGACAATCATCGGGACAACTACCAGAGGACCATCATCGGGATAACAAATGGAGGACCATCATCGGGACAATTTCTAGAGTACCATCATTGAGACAACTAACAGAGGACCATCATCGAGACAATTACTAGAGGACCATCATAGGGACAACTACTGGAGGACCATCATCGGTACAACTACCAGAGGACAATCATCGGGACAACTACCAGAGGACCATCATCGGGATAACAAATGGAGGACCATCATCGGGACAATTTCAAGAGGACCATCATTGAGACAACTACTAGAGGACCATCAGGGAAACTACTGGAGGACCATCCTGAGGGCAACTACTTGAGGACCATCATCAGGGCAACAACTGGAGGACCATCTGGACAACTACTTGAGGACCATCATCTGGACAACTACTAGAGGACCATCATTTGGACAACTACTAAAGGACCATCAGGGAAACTACTGGAGGACCAAAATCTGGACAACTACTTGAGGACCATCATTTGGACAACTACTTGAGGACCATCTTTATGACAACTGCTGATGGACCATCATCAGGACAAATACTTGAGGACCATCATTTGGACAACTACTAGCAGACCATCAGGGAAACTACTGGAGGACCATCATCAGGATAACTACTGGAGGACCATCATCAGGGCAACTACTGGAGGACTATCATCTTGACAACTATCAGAGGACCATTATCAGGACAAGTGCTGGAGGACCATTATCTTGACAAATATTGGAGGACCATCTGGAGAACTACTGGAAGACCATCAGGACATCTACTGGAGGACTATCATCTGGACAACTACTGGGGGACATTCATCTGGAGAACCATCATTTGGACAACTATTGGAGGACTATCATCGGGACAACTACTAGAGGAACATTATCAGGCCTGGAGGTTATAAAGCTTTTTTGAGCACATTTTCATACTCAAATGCCATGCTCTAAAGCATACTCATACTCAAAAGTGAACATTATAAAACTTTTATAAAATTATTCTCGTACTGAAATGGAGTACATGCTCAAGATTTTTCAAGTATACTTGGAGTATGCTAAGAGTTGTACTCAAAGCAAACATGGCTGAGTATGAGTACGGTAAAAGTATTATAACCTCCAGGCCTGGACAACTATTGGAGGACCATCATCGGGAGAATTGCTGGAAGACCATTGTCAGGAAAACTACCAGAGGACCATCTTCGGAACAACCACTGGAGGACCATCATCTGAACAACTAATGGAGGACCATCATCTGGACAGCTACTGGAGGACCATCATTTGGAGAACTACTGGAGGACCATCATTTGGACAACTAATGGAGGACCATCATCTGGACAACTACTGGAGGACCATCATTTGGACAACTGTTGGAGGACCATCAGCTGGACAACTATTGGAGAACCATTAGCAGGACAACTACTAGAGGACCATCATCTGGACAAGTACTGGAGGACCTTCTTTGGGACAAATATTGGAGAGCCATCATTGGGACACCTACTGCAGGACCATCATTTGGACAACTATATGAGGACCATCATCGAAACAATTACTGGAGAACCATCATCTGGACAGCTAATGGAGGAACATTATCAGAATTAATGGAGAACCATCATTGGGACAACTATTAGAGGACCATCATCTGGACAACTACTGGAGGACTTTCATCTGGAGAACCATCATGTGGACAACCATGGAGGACCATCATCGGGACAACTACTGGAGGTCCATTATCGGAAAACTACTAGATGATCATCATCTCGACAAGTGCTGGAGGACGATCTTTGGGGAAAATGACAGAAGGCAAATTCTGTAGGAACATCACATCTGGACATCTATTGGAGGACCATCAGCTGGACAACTACTACAATGTGGACACATACACTGGAAGATCAAGGTCCATTAAGTGACATCACCTTCTAGAATGTCGACACATCTACTAGAGGAACATTATAGATAACTACGTCAGGACAACTCTTGGGGTCAATTTAGATCTAGTGGAGGACCATCATCATCAGGAGTACTGGAGGATTAACATCTGAAAACCTACTGGAGGACAATCATCTGGACAACTACTGGAGGACCAACATTGAGACAACTACTAAAGGATCACCATCTGGACAACTATTAAAGGATTGTCATATAGATAGCTACTGGAGGATGATCATCTGGAGAATCATCATCAGGACATCTATTAGAATGTTTACACATTTACTGGAAGACCATCTTATGGAGTGCTGCTGGAGGATCACCATCTGGACAACTATCAGGACAACTACAAGAATGTCTACATATCTGAAAGCTGAAAGAAAGTATTTGTGCTTGTTGAGCTCCAGATTCATCCTTGCATATCCATGCTTGATAATTTGCATGTTGGCTTCTATTCCAACCATGCATTTTGAGGGATCAGCATTGCATATCCATGCATAGGAAAGGCATATCGGCAAGTACTTGAAGACCGTCATCTGGACAATTACCGGAAGATCACCATCTGGACCAGTACTGGAGGATTATCATATGAACAACTACTTTAAGATCACCATCTCAACGTGTATTGAAGGACAATCATGTGGACAAAAACTGGAGGCTCAACGTCTGAACAACTACTGAAGGACGGTCATCAGGACAACTATTAGAATGTCTACACATCTACTGGAAGGACAATCGGGACAACTACTAGACCATCATCACAATAACTACTGGAGGACCATCATCTGAACAACTACTGGATTATTATCATCTAGACAACTACCGGAGGACTTTCATCCGGGGAACCATCATCGGGACAGCTACTGGAGGACCATCATTAGGACAACTACTGGAGGATGATCATCTGGACAATGCCTGGAGAATCATCATCAGGATATCTACTGTTTACACATTTACTGGAAGACCATCTTATGGAGTGCTGGAGGATCAACATCTGGACAACTACTGAAAAATGATCAACCAGTTGCGCGATGGTTAGTTAACTTTAACAGACAGTTAACTTCCCATTAACTCTTACATTTACATAGCGTTAACTAGACGTTAACTGTCAGTTAAAATTAATTCATCTTCGTGCAACTGGGCCCAGGACTGGAGGATTATCATATGAACAACTACATCATCAGCACAACTAGAATAACAATACATCTACAGGAGGACCATCATCAGCACAACTAGAATAACAATACATCTACAGGAGGATCATCATCAGGACAACTAGAATAACAATACATCTACAGGAGGACCATCAGGACAACTAGAATAACAATACATCTACAGGAGGACCATCATCAGCACATATACTAGAATAACAATACATCTACAGGAGGACCATCAGGACAACTAGAATAACAATACATCTACAGGAGGATCATCATCAGCACAACTAGAATAACAATACATCTACAGGAGGACCATCATCAGCACAACTAGAATAACAGTACATCTACAGGAGGACCATCATCAGGACAACTAGAATAACAATACATCTACAGGAGGACCATCATCAGCACATATACTAGAATAACAATACATCTACAGGAGGACCATCATCATCACAACTAGAATAACAGTACATCTACAGGAGGATCATCATCAGCACAACTAGAATAACAATACATCTACAGGAGGACCATCATCAGCACAACTAGAATAACAATACATCTACAGGAGGACCATCAGGACAACTAGAATAACAATACATCTACAGGAGGACCATCATCAGCACATATACTAGAATAACAATACATCTACAGGAGGACCATCAGGACAACTAGAATAACAATACATCTACAGGAGGATCATCATCAGCACAACTAGAATAACAATACATCTACAGGAGGACCATCATCAGCACAACTAGAATAACAGTACATCTACAGGAGGACCATCATCAGGACAACTAGAATAACAATACATCTACAGGAGGACCATCATCAGCACATATACTAGAATAACAATACATCTACAGGAGGACCATCATCATCACAACTAGAATAACAGTACATCTACAGGAGGATCATCATCAGCACAACTAGAATAACAATACATCTACAGGAGGACCATCATCAGCACAACTAGAATAACAATACATCTACAGGAGGACCATCATCAGCACAACTAGAATAACAATACATCTACAGGAGGACCATCATCAGCACATATACTAGAATAACAATACATCTACAGGAGGACCATCATCAGCACAACTAGAATAACAGTACATCTACAGGAGGACCATCATCAGCACAACTAGAATAACAATACATCTACAGAAGGACCATCATCAGCACAACTAGAATAACAGTACATCTACAGGAGAACCATCATCAGCACAACTAGAATAACAATACATCTACAGGAGGATCATCATCAGCACAACTAGAATAACAATACATCTACAGGAGGATCATCATCAGCACAACTAGAATAACAATACATCTACAGGAGGACCATCATCAGCACAACTAGAATAACAGTACATCTACAGGAGGATCATCAGGACAACTAGAATAACAATACATCTACAGGAGGACGATCATCAGCACATATACTAGAATAACAATACATCTACAGGAGGACCATCATCAGCACAACTAGAATAACAGTACATCTACAGGAGGATCATCATCAGCACAACTAGAATAACAATACATCTACAGGAGGACCATCATCAGCACAACTAGAATAACAATACATCTACAGGAGGACCATCATCAGCACATATACTAGAATAACAATACATCTACAGGAGGACCATCATCAGCACAACTAGAATAACAATACATCTACAGGAGGACCATCATCAGCACATATACTAGAATAACAATACATCTACAGGAGGACCATCATCAGCACAACTAGAATAACAGTACATCTACAGGAGGATCATCATCAGCACAACTAGAATAACAATACATCTACAGGAGGACCATCATCAGCACAACTAGAATAACAATACATCTACAGGAGGACCATCATCAGCACATATACTAGAATAACAATACATCTACAGGAGGACCATCATCAGCACAACTAGAATAACAATACATCTACAGGAGGACCATCATCAGGACAACTAGAATAACAATACATCTACAGGAGGACCATCATCAGCACAACTAGAATAACAATACATCTACAGGAGGACCATCATCAGGACAACTAGAATAACAATACATCTACAGGAGGACCATCATCAGCACATATACTAGAATAACAATACATCTACAGGAGGATCATCATCAGCACATATACTAGAATAACAATACATCTACAGGAGGATCATCATCAGGACAACTAGAATAACAATACATCTACAGGAGGACCATCAGGACAACTAGAATAACAATACATCTACAGGAGGATCATCATCAGCACAACTAGAATAACAATACATCTACAGGAGGACCATCATCAGCACAACTAGAATAACAGTACATCTACAGGAGGACCATCATCAGGACAACTAGAATAACAATACATCTACAGGAGGACCATCATCAGCACATATACTAGAATAACAATACATCTACAGGAGGACCATCATCATCACAACTAGAATAACAGTACATCTACAGGAGGATCATCATCAGCACAACTAGAATAACAATACATCTACAGGAGGACCATCATCAGCACAACTAGAATAACAATACATCTACAGGAGGACCATCAGGACAACTAGAATAACAATACATCTACAGGAGGACCATCATCAGCACATATACTAGAATAACAATACATCTACAGGAGGACCATCAGGACAACTAGAATAACAATACATCTACAGGAGGATCATCATCAGCACAACTAGAATAACAATACATCTACAGGAGGACCATCATCAGCACAACTAGAATAACAGTACATCTACAGGAGGACCATCATCAGGACAACTAGAATAACAATACATCTACAGGAGGACCATCATCAGCACATATACTAGAATAACAATACATCTACAGGAGGACCATCATCATCACAACTAGAATAACAGTACATCTACAGGAGGATCATCATCAGCACAACTAGAATAACAATACATCTACAGGAGGACCATCATCAGCACAACTAGAATAACAATACATCTACAGGAGGACCATCATCAGCACAACTAGAATAACAATACATCTACAGGAGGACCATCATCAGCACATATACTAGAATAACAATACATCTACAGGAGGACCATCATCAGCACAACTAGAATAACAGTACATCTACAGGAGGACCATCATCAGCACAACTAGAATAACAATACATCTACAGAAGGACCATCATCAGCACAACTAGAATAACAGTACATCTACAGGAGAACCATCATCAGCACAACTAGAATAACAATACATCTACAGGAGGATCATCATCAGCACAACTAGAATAACAATACATCTACAGGAGGATCATCATCAGCACAACTAGAATAACAATACATCTACAGGAGGACCATCATCAGCACAACTAGAATAACAGTACATCTACAGGAGGATCATCAGGACAACTAGAATAACAATACATCTACAGGAGGACGATCATCAGCACATATACTAGAATAACAATACATCTACAGGAGGACCATCATCAGCACAACTAGAATAACAGTACATCTACAGGAGGATCATCATCAGCACAACTAGAATAACAATACATCTACAGGAGGACCATCATCAGCACAACTAGAATAACAATACATCTACAGGAGGACCATCATCAGCACATATACTAGAATAACAATACATCTACAGGAGGACCATCATCAGCACAACTAGAATAACAATACATCTACAGGAGGACCATCATCAGCACATATACTAGAATAACAATACATCTACAGGAGGACCATCATCAGCACAACTAGAATAACAGTACATCTACAGGAGGATCATCATCAGCACAACTAGAATAACAATACATCTACAGGAGGACCATCATCAGCACAACTAGAATAACAATACATCTACAGGAGGACCATCATCAGCACATATACTAGAATAACAATACATCTACAGGAGGACCATCATCAGCACAACTAGAATAACAATACATCTACAGGAGGACCATCATCAGGACAACTAGAATAACAATACATCTACAGGAGGACCATCATCAGCACAACTAGAATAACAATACATCTACAGGAGGACCATCATCAGGACAACTAGAATAACAATACATCTACAGGAGGACCATCATCAGCACATATACTAGAATAACAATACATCTACAGGAGGATCATCATCAGCACATATACTAGAATAACAATACATCTACAGGAGGATCATCATCAGGACAACTAGAATAACAATACATCTACAGGAGGACCATCATCAGCACATATACTAGAATAACAATACATCTACAGGAGGACCATCATCAGCACAACTAGAATAACAGTACATCTACAGGAGGACCATCATCAGGACAACTAGAATAACAGTACATCTACAGGAGAACCATCATCAGCACAACTAGAATAAAAATACATCTACAGGAGGACCATCATCAGCACATATACTAGAATAACAATACATCTACAGGAGGATCATCATCAGCACAACTAGAATAACAATACATCTACAGGAGGATCATCAGGACAACTAGAATAACAATACATCTACAGGAGGACCATCATCAGCACATATACTAGAATAACAATACATCTACAGGAGGACCATCATCAGCACAACTAGAATAACAGTACATCAACAGGAGGATCATCATCAGCACAACTAGAATAACAATACATCTACAGGAGGATCATCATCAGCACAACTAGAATAACAATACATCTACAGGAGGACCATCATCAGCACATATACTACAATAGAATATTCATGCATTTATGGGATAGCCATCTTATGTACACCTGCTGAAGGACCAAAATCTAGAAACGACTGGGGGAAGTACTGAAGGACCAGCATCTACACACCTACAAGAAGATCTTGAGGATCATTATCAGCACAACTACTAGAATAACAATGCAGCTACTAGAGAATCATCACCTTGAGAACTACTGGAGAATCATCGTCAGGACTAGTACTAGAATGTCTAAGCCTCTACTGGAAGACCATCTTATGGAAACCTGTTGAAGGTCCTTCATCTGGAGAATCACCATCTGAACAAGTACTGAAGGACAGTTATTACAGGAGGACCATCATCTGGACAACTACTGGAGAACCAACCTCTGAACAACTACTAGAGGACCATCATCTGGACAACTACTGGAGGACCATCATCTAGACGACTACTGGAGGACCATTGTATAGACGACTACTGGAGGACTATTGTCTAGACGACTACTGGAGGACCATCATCTAGACGACTACTGGAGGACCATTGTCTAGACGACTACTGGAGGACTATTGTCTAGACGACTACTGGAGGACCATCATCTAGACGACTACTGGAGGACCATCGTCTAGACGACTACTGGAGGACCATCATCAGAAAGTCATTGCATCTACACGAGGATCATTATCAGGACTACTTGAAGATTATTTTTGGACAATTGATTGAGGATCCATCATCAGGAGAACTATTAAACATAGGATCTTCATTAAGACAACTACCATAAGATTTTTATTTTGGTCACTACTGATCAACCATCATATGCAGCTATTGAGGAATATCCTCTAGACAAGTAATGAAGATAGTGCATTTAGTGGAAGAGGATTATCTCCTGGACATATATATGAGGATCACTACCATTACAACTTATGATTGAACATTGCCTGGAGAGCTACTTATGAATCATCGAATACTGGTTACGCATGCAGGGTTAACACAGCTAAATGAAAGTTCATTATGTGCAGATCTACTGAAGATTTTATCCTAAACATAATTATACTAAAGACTTCATCTACAAAAATGTATCATTTGATTGAGGATCATTATTCTTGTATCTATAGAAGGAATATCGTTTTGTTATATCAAGAGGATAATCATCTAGATATGCACTAACATCCAACCAAAAAAAAATTAGGATTCTCTTTGTTACATATTCTACTGGATAATCAGCTGTCATTTACTGTAATCTAAAAGTCAGGAACTCATCACCAGGAAATTTAGTAGATGTCTGAACATTTATTTTTAGGACTGATTGTCAGAATATTTACACAAGGATATTTGAAACATTTACTTGATGATCATAATGCACTGGGGATCACTACCTGTGCGTGATTGTGATCTGAACACGTACAGGAGAATCGATGCATTTACTAAATGATGAAAAAAGCATAAACAGATCATCAACTTGAGAATGATCACCAAGAGAATCTTGCATCTACCTTTAATAATCATTTAGTATATCAGCAAGGATTCTGAAAAGTTTATGATGACAAGGCAAGAATCGGGGAATCTTGGATTATATGACCATCAACATTAGTATCTCATCAGGTCATGTAAAGGACTTATACAGATTTTGAAAAGTCAGAACATCTTCCAACAATTTCTGTCAGGAAATCAAGCTGTCAAGAACAATATGCTTCACATGTAAGTACAATGTATTTTGTATGTCCTGCTCAATAAAGTAAACTCTTTTTTTTGTATTCAGCTTGCTTTGATGTTTTATTCTAAGTGATTCAAGATTTTGGGTTTATCAATACTTATTACGTTTCTTGACAGGATTGATGACAGATATTATCCACATATGGGACAACACAAAAAGTCAATAATCAGTAACGGATACAAATCTAAACAACAACATTGAAATCATCATCACGAGGACTGAAAATTCATTGAGAAGTCAAGTTCTGGACAACAGAGTATTGCCATGATCACGTAAATGGGGCATTCAGCTGTATTAATCAAATCGACCTTGGTTTTATTAATCCAGTCGACCTTGGTGTTTGAGCATTTGCACTGCATTGTACTAGCTTCACTTTAAGGAGATGACCTACTACCTGCTCCTCAGAATATTCTTAATTGAGGTCAGTATTAAGATAATGAATGCATGTTTAGCACTTTGTAGGTCACCTGAGTCATTTAAGTCACCTATCGCTATTGGTCTTTGCCCATCATCATTCATTATCAATTGCACATTTTTAACTTCTTGATATCTACCATTCTAATTCTCAAAATTAATGTGAAGCATCTTTGGGACAAAGAAGACATGATTTTTGAATTTCAATACCCCTGCACCCCCGGTGTCTTAAGGTAGGGCCAAAATTGACCAATTTTCAAAAATCTCTACAACTGTAAGGAAAACTAAGTGCATCAAGGTCAAACTTGGCATATAGTGTTTATGTGTAAATATTCTTAAATGCTACTGATACTAAACTCGACCTATTAAAATGGATATTTAAAAGAAGCAGATAATGTTTTACCAAACTTATAAATTTCATGATCCCAGAGGTAGGGATTTTGGCACCAGGTTGGGGCCAAAATGGTCATAGTGATTAAATATGTGCATTAACAAATGAACATTATTAAGCTTCTTGATAATTACCCTTCCAAATCTGGTTTGAAATATCTTTTGGACAAGGGAAACATAGATTTTAAATTTTGGAACTCTTGCATTTCCAGGGCCTTTGGGGCAAGGCAAAACTTTTGAGAATTAACCAATTTTCAAAAATCTTCTATACAACTGCAAATCTGCAAGAAAAATTAAATGCAGTTGCATCCTCCCTGGGGTAGAGGTTCTGAATCCATGGTGGTGCCAAACTTGGTAAAACATTGAAATGACATGCTGTTGACACTATATTGAAACTAAATGGATTTTTAGATGGAGCAAGTCGCCCTTTTCCAAAATTTTACATGATCCTAGAGGTAGAGTTTTAGTTCCAGGATGGGTCCAAAATTATAGTGATTATTGTCTTTATCATCTGAAAGACTTCTTTAGATTTCCTGATGCTGTATAAAAACTTCATGCATGTTTACCGGTAGAAAAAGCAGAAAGGGGTACACAGGGGTGTGATTTTTCCTCTTTTCAGAGGAAATCCTCTGATTTGCTCAATTTTTAAAAAAATGAAACATTCTGGATTTGATCTAAAGTGACAGAAAATTATATTTTTCCAGGTAGGGTGAGGTGTTTTCCTCCCTTTTTGACCAGTTTTCCTCTGATTTCTGAGGAATTCAGTCACATCCCTGGGTACATTAAAATTGTGAATTTCGCAACCCCAGGGTTTTCACTAGGCAGGTCTAAAATAGTCATATGATAGTGTTAATAGATGATGTTATGTGAAGTCTTTCATTAATACGGACACTTTCGAAGAACGCATTTTGTTTAATACTGTCGCTAAATTTTAGAATTTAACTTAGATATTCATAACGGGGAAATTATTGTGGATTTGATAGCCCTTAGAGCTAGTGACACTTTTAACGAATATGCAATTGACCGATAAGGCCTTTGGGCCTCTTGTTGTAATAGTATACTATCGAACATTCTTTTCTACCATTTTGTCATTAATGGTCTACTCTGAATTTACAGGATGAGTGTGGATATACCTGTTTTAACGACCAAGAGAAATTTTCATGTTAAATATATTTTCATTTGAATAAAGCTTGTTGAAAATGTTAACTTTAGTTTTGTTTTCATTTGAAGTCATATGTACAGGGTTAGAAATCAGAATTTCGCTGAGCATTAAATGTACTAGTTTCCATTACAGAAATGACAACTACCAATACGTTAGGCTCTAGTGTTACGATTTACCAATGTTCAAAGAACTTTAAGATGGTTAATTGAATTCTGCGCGCATCAATACGCAATTTTCGATTTGACCTGTAGTTTACTCTTGTGTACGGCAAAATGTGTTTTCGTACACGCGAAGGATACAAATGCTTAGTATTGCCGCGTTCATATTTTAATTGCGGGAAAATACAATTTAGTCAGAAATCTAAAATCACGATCTCTCTTCGTTAAAAGTGTCGATCGTGCGAGGGAGGAAATAAATTCTATTTTCCTATTTAATGACCCAATTCAAACAAATTATCCTTGATATGGTCACTTTAATGTATGCCACCGGCTGATATAAACAAAACTTTCATTCTTGGTTTACATACACGTAGACATCTGGTATATTGTACCTACCTCAGAGGAGCGGATATCTTGGAAATATTGCAGGCAACAGTTGATGCACGCATCAAATGAAAATTGGAGTGCGCATGAATTAATGCTAACAACAATTTAATTTAATGTGTGCAAGCGTTTAGATTTGAAGAGATCTTTAACTGGATTGTTGCGCGCATGAAATTGATATCTTTAAATAATTAAAGATATAAACACGAGGAGGTCCGGACCGCCGCTCCCCCCCCCCTTTTTTTTTTTTTTTTTTGCGGACCAAAAACTTTTTAAGTTCTTCAAGTTTAACGAGACTTTGAGTCAAAATGGTATGTAAGAGGGATACTTGCATGTAATTGTACCATTCAAATTTATCAACAACAGTATATAATTTACGAAATACAGATAAATATAAAATTTACGATATATTCGTCAGATACAAGTATCACTTAGGAATTCTTAAAAAGTATACTAGTATGTAACAAAAGTTTTGTTTTAAGAAGCAGACAATTTAAAAGTGAAAAAGAAGTGCCAGGAAATCCTCAGAATGCAGGATTTTGCACTACTTACTGCAGACCTTCTGAGGGCCTAGGCAGACCCCTAATAAGCTTTTTTTTAAAGCAGATCTGAGTATAACGATAACAATGACTGGAACTTTAGATACAAATAGTAAACACACAAAGCATTTTTCACGTGTAACTATGGTGTCCGGATAGGGCCCATTTTTTACCCTAAGTTGATAATGGGATAGGGCCATATGCAAAAGCGTGTCTACGCGTTAGTCACAACACGCCGTCACGTCAACAAGCGAAGGCGCGTTGATTGTCGGCTCAAAGACGTTGTGACTAACGCGCAGTCAAGCTTTTGCAATTGGCCCTATCCGGACACCATAGTAAACTTTCTAACAACAACAACCCCCCCCCCCCCCCCCCCCCCCCCCCCCCCGATGTTATGTACACACCCCTTCACAAATTCCTGGATCCGCCAATGATACAATTATTTGAGTTCGACGCTCCATAGTTTTGAAATTATCATAATGCCAGTATCCTCTTTTAGTGTAGATTTAATATATGATTTAATGGGAAGCCCCGGGGCCATAATTTGGTTTAATGATGAGAAATACAACTGCTCTATGTGGACCATGAACCTCTTGTTTAAAATTGACGTGGCAAGTATTTATGGAGCGCCAAATTAACATAAACTCAAATAATTGAAGATATCTTCAATTATTTGAAGATATCATCAATTCATTTTATGCGCGCATCTTCAATTCTGAATTATTGCGCGCATTAATTGAATTGATGATGATATCAACAATTGAATTGATGCGCGCTACAATTCAATTAAAAGAGAGCAGTAATTGATATAATGCGCGCATTAAATCAATTGATGAGAGCAATAATTCAATTATTGCTCTCTTCAATTGAATTAATGATATCTTTAATTCATTTGAAGAGAGCAATGATTCTTTTAGAGAGAGAGCAACTATATGATTAAAGATATCTTCAATTCAACATATCCACAATTGAATTAATGATATCTTTAATTGAATTGTTGCTCTTTTTAAAAGAATTGATACGCGCATTAATGCCTTATACAAAAGCATTGTAAATGATTTAAAGATATCTTCAATTGAATTAAAGAGATCATCAAATTATTTATACCGAGCTCTAAATTAATTATTGCGAGCAATATTTCTACTAAATTGATGCTCTCATCAAATGAATTGAAGAGAGCAATAATTGAATTAATGCGCGCATTAATTCAATTAAAGAGAGCAATAATTGAATTGATGATATCTTCAAATAAACAAGGTTGCTTGACATTTCTACAAGTTTTGGGGCAAAAAACATGAATTTGTAAAAATTATCGCAAAAAACTGGAAAAACTCTTCAGATCCGATATAGATGTCCTTGACATTTACAAACAAGTATTTTTTGAACGTATGTAACCCTTTTATTGTATATAAAGTTGTTTGACACATACTAATGATGTCCATGTAATTTGTCAGGCGACTAATGGTCATACAAAATTCATATCGCCAAGGTGAAGGTATCTACAGTGTTCGGTTCTGATGACTTAAACATTTTCAAGGACACTCGATCATAACTTGCACAGCATACCAAAAATATTTAGACTATATAGTAGCCCTCCCCCCTTTACATTTTTTTTTAAATTATTGCCAGATGACCCCTAGGACAGAGCTATTGAATACTGGCTTCTCACCGTTCAGTACGCTTTAAAACATTGTTACAATTTAAAATACACGATTTGCAAATAAATAGAACTAGAAAGGAGTTGCATATTTGATGTTCTTCCCACATTGAAATTTCCTTTATATATATATAAATGCAATGTTTGTATTTTTTAATATTTCATATATCTCCTTGCTTCTATTTAGTGTTGAAGGATCCTTTTGTTGTACATTTAGATACTTGTACATGTATACCCTCAACCCTATTCGGAATCTCGAGATACAGGAATTTTCTCAGCTGGAGTGAGCCTTTCTAGCAGTAATAAAACCTACTTAATCAAACATACAGGATTACTGTAAAGCCCGTAATTCTATCGAGAAAATATTAGCTAGTTTGTTCTGTGGTAAATATGGGGCTTTTAATTATTCAACACCACTTAGGTGTTGAATCCTGCGCACTAAGTCTGCTACCTAAGCATAATCGGCTTCTTTCTAATTGATGACCGCAGAATCTCCAACAACGAAAGCACGTTCCCTCCACAGGTAGGTTTCATTTCACTCTCTAAGATTACGTTTCAACATGATTAGGCTATATAATTTGCATAAGTATCTATGATTTCTATTATAATGTTTAACTCTCTTCATTTCTCAAATATTTTGCTAACAATTAGATATTCTATCTTCATTATAATTCGTGGTTATAAATTTTTTTTGGCTTCCGTAGGATCTCGAATTTACAGCAACAACGAATTATTATTTAACGATATACTTTAAATCATGTATATTTTACAAGATTATATTTTTGCGATCTCGTCCTGATCAAAGTCGCATGATTTTTGCTATCACAACGTATATTATACATATCATTGTCGAGAACTGTATTTTAGCATTCATACAGCCTAGCAAATGCCCACAAAAATAATGTCCATGCGAAAATCTTGAAGTACAACTAAACGAATAGAGACAAACATGAATTAACATTACCAAGTAATGACCAACCAACCACTTTATATCTCCACTTCATATACTTATACATATATCCCAACCCATAACTTTACATCCCCAAATAATGACCAACCCATCACTTTATATCCCCAAGTAATGACCAACCCATCACTTTATATCCCCAAGTAATGTCCAACCCATCACTTTATATCCCCAAGTAATGGTCAACCCATCACTTTATATCTTCAAGTAATGGCCAACCCACCACTTTATATCTTCAAGTAATGGCCAACCCATCACTTTATATCTTCAAGTAATGGTCAACCCATCACTTTATATCTTCAAGTAATGGTCAATCCATCACTTTATATATTCACGTAATGGCCAATCCATCACTTTACATACCCAAGTAATGGCCAACCCATCACTTTATATCCCCAAGTAATGTCCAACCCATCACTTTATATCCCCAAGTAATGGTCAACCCATCACTTTATATCTTCAAGTAATGGCCAACCCACCACTTTATATCTTCAAGTAATGGCCAACCCATCACTTTATATCTTCAAGTAATGGTCAACCCATCACTTTATATCTTCAAGTAATGGTCAACCCATCACTTTATATATTCACGTAATGGCCAATCCATCACTTTACATACCCAAGTAATGGCCAACCCATCACTTTATATCCCCAAGTAATGGCCAACCCATCACTTTATATCCCCAAGTAATGGTCAATCCATCACTTTATATCTTCAAGTAATGGCCAACCCATCACTTTATATCTTCAAGTAATGGTCAACCCATCACTTTATATCTTCAAGTAATGGTTAACCCATCACTTTATATCTTCAAGTAATGATCAACGAACAAGTTTATATCCCCAAGTTATGACCAACCAACCATTTTGTGTCTCAAGTTATGGTCAACCCACCACTTCATGTCCAGAGGAAAAACTGCCCCCCGTGGAAATAATTGATTCGACAATGTTTTCCACGTAATCATTAATTTCATTTTTTTTTAAACATGCATATTCTAACTATGCACTCCTTCATTACGATGGATACTTCAGTATGCATGATTAAGGCGTATGAGAGAGCGAGAGGCAGAGAGAGAGAGAGATATATTCATCAGAAATCTTCGAGATTTGGAATATAGATTTATATTTTCAAACTTAAAGTACCTTGCATATAGAACCATGATATTAATGTTATTATCTATGAACAAATTTCGTGCTAATTCGTGTAATTTGACGTGAGTAATGAATTAGCACTTTGGTGATAGTTTTGCGGGATAGGGGGTGCCTTTTCACCGATGATATATTGAGATTGTTTTGGATTTCAAAAACACAGTGACTTTGTGATCAACTTGACTATTTCTTCTAACGTTATGTACAATGACGTATCTATATATATATATATATAGTAACGTTGTGAACCTTGTTGGTGAAGTTACTGTTTATTTGCGAAAAGGAATCTGACTTTAAAAAGGGTCTTTAGGTTTTTCATGAGAAAATCCAGGGAAAGTTGTATCACATTAACCAGTATTTCTCAGAAATTTATTCAAACACTCTTCATCAAAACAGTAGAAAAATTTACTTTTCAAAAATGAAAAAGATCGACTCCAGCGTTTGATGTTAGGAGCGGGTGTGTCGGGCGACTACATCGGTATTACTTTACAATCAAACTGTTTGTTTGTTGTTGTTGTTTTTTGTTTCAGGATGAGACGAATACTAGAGAAAAAACTGTAGATAATGATGTTTCTGAAACGTAAACACGTCCTCATGGTGAAGCTGACATTTTATCTTCTCTATCTGTATCTTGCGATTTATATTTTCCGAAATCTGCTTCAAGAAAATACACCAAGAGAAGAGTACAAAACTGATCACCTGTACAACGCTAGTCCGCCTTTAGTGAGAACCACGGCCATCTTTCGAAATAAATCTATGGCATTCCAATTACATAAAGAACAGAAAAAGACTGAAAAAAAGTCACATGGAAATTTCCGCAGAAAATTGGGTAAAATCAATTACCACGAGTATCCGCTGGCTGTGGATTTGAGGGTGGTTTTAGACAAGTTACAAAACAAGGAAAGGGTATCCCTGGAGGTAATCAATCCTCATTCTTTTCACTATATCATTAATCCGGAGAAAAAGTGTCTGTCATCAAAAACGTCTCTACTGATTCTAGTGAAATCTGCAGCCGATCATATAGAAAACCGTAATGCCATTAGAAAAACCTGGGGAAATATTACTGATAACACGATAAAAATCGTTTTCCTGATTGGCTCCTCTACATTTGATAGTGACATCATTATAGAAAATGCAATAAATCACGATATAGTCCAGGAAAACTTTATAGATGTGTACTGGAATAACACGTACAAGACAGTAATGGCGTTTAATTGGGCAACGACGTACTGCTCTATGACTCGCCATCTGTTCTTTGTTGATGACGACTATTACGTTAACCTACCTAACCTTCTGTTCTTTCTGCAGCACAATAATAGAGACGTTTCTCTCCTCTCGGGGTATCTTTTACCCATGTCTGCACCTTTTCGTGACAATTCCAGCAAATGGTACGTGTCAGTTGAAGAGTATCCATTCCACAGATATCCGCCATATTTGGCAGGTGGTGCTATTATTGTCTCCATGGATGTTGCGCAACAGTTAGCTGCAGTCTTTCCGTACGTGAAGTACTTGGTAATTGACGATGCATATTTAGGTATTGTTGCATACAAACTTGGAATACGTATTTCGCTTAACGGGAAAATAACTGATAAGCACTGCCAGGACTGGCGCTTGCGCTTGAAGATTGCTTGTCATGGCTTTGGCAACGCCAGTACTCTCCTCCAAACCTGGAAACGTTTGAAAGATACAGCAATCAAAGTTAATATATGAAAATTCATAGCCATTTTATAATGTTGAACCATAATCTTTGTCTTTAAATTTTCTAATGTATTATGAACTTTCTAATTTATTATTATTATTTTTAGATGTTTACGAGTGTATGGAGCCCCAGATCAACATAAACTGAAATATTCAAGTATTCTGCGCAATGATAGAATGCGCGCATCAAATCAATTAATGCTCTCATCGATTGAATTGATGCATGTATATTATTGCGCACATCAATTCAATTAATGGTATCATTAATTCAATCGAATCAATGCGAGCTTTAGGATAAATCGAATTATAGCTCTCTTCAATTGAATCATGAGAGGTGAAGATAACGAACAGTGATCGATCTCATAACTCCTATAAGCAATACAAAGTAGATAGTTGGGCAATCACGGACCCCTGGACACACCAAGGGTGGGATCAGGTGCATAGGAGGAGTAAGCATCCCCTGTCGACATCGCATTAATTCAATTGTTGATATGAATTTAAAGAAAACAACAATTCGCTTATTGCGCACATCAACTCAGCAGAATAATCATTGCAATCAGCAATTCAATCAATGCGCACAATAATTCAGAATTGAAGATACCTATAATTATTTCTAAAAATCTCTAATTGAATCGTTGCGCACATTAATTAAAGATGTTCGCACCTGATATTTGGAGTAATGTCAATTTTTTGGGAAGTGTATTTGTGATTTCTACATTGAAGGAGAATTAGGAAATTAAAAAGAAAAACTGGGGTCGCAACGTTTGTTATTGAGCTATAGTGTTCTAAATATGACCTTTTTGCACTTAAAATTTATTCAATTAAACTTGATTTTTCTGTTAGTGTCAACACAACATAAGCAACACAAATCAATCATTACATAAAATAGATACATAACCATGTCCTCTAACACTACAGATGAAAAAAGAAATTAATACTAGTAAAGGAAATAAATAATAACCTTTTTGCACTTGAGATACGAAAAACTTCATGATATCAAAACTGAGAGTTTAAAAGGACATATTAGGAGTAATGTCAATTTTTAAAATGTTACATAATTTTCAAGGTCCGGTCTTCCAATTTAAAATGCAACTTTAAAAGGTAGGGGTTGGAGACCAAATTTTTGAATTATTGGCGAAATATTGAATTTTTATACAAAATTTCGAGTAAATTAATTAGAACTCTTTTAAGAATCGGTGTTCTGTTTGGAAGAATATATCAACCAAGTTGATAAATTACAACATTTGAACTAGTTCCAAGTCTAAACTACCTGTATCATGAATTATCAAACTGAAATACACGTATAGGGGTATAAAAATAGATGATACATTGGATGAAACAGAAACTGTAATATCATGCAGAATTAGAACGTTTTTATTAGTGAATCCTTCCGCCACAAAATATAGTCCCTGTCAAACCCTTTCAACATTTGAATTGACACAAAAAATTTCAACTGGATAGAGTTCAGCAATAGATGTGTAATATATTTGCACAAATGGGATCAGTATTGAACCAGTGAATACTTAGTTGTAGCTTCCTGTGCAGATGTACTCAAAAGCTCAGGAGCTAACTTCCTTAACGTAGTTCCACACTCCTGTGACGTCATAGGATTTTGCAAAGTCAATGATTTAATGACAGGAACATAAATTTTGTTGGAATCTTTATCAATAGTTATTGTAAAAAATCTTGTTAGCCATAAAATATTTCAAAAGTCTTAATTATATTTGAATAGTCAATGATATGTTTCAAAATATTGAATCCAAGGACAATAACTCTGTTTTCATTAAATTATTTATCAAGTCCATAATGCGATAGATTTCCTTTATTTTTGAAAAAAAAAAAAACATTTTACCAAGGTGATAAGGAATCATTATCTGTGTCTTTTCATGAAATTACATAAATTTTTAATCCCGAGTGATTTTAAATAGCTCAGCTGTATGGTGCCTGACTTGAGTTTTTTTTTTATCGGGGTATACATAATCTGGAAGCTATAGATTTGAAATAATTAAGGAAAGGTGTGGATTTCCCCCCATAAATAACTATAACAGATGTAACTCTACTAATATAAACAGAAAAAATGATATGTAAACCATGCTATAAGCAAAATGCGTCCACATTTATTTGTTTTTTCAACATTTTGGAGAATAACGATTCAATAATTTTGCACATATTATTCTAAAACTTGATGAACATATTGAAAATGACATGTGTTTTAGTTATTGACATGTTTCCCGATAAAAAAAAATGCAATTCCAAAAATATTTTGTTGTTTTCATATTAGAATAACAACAAATAACTGTTTCCAATGAATTTCATCGGGGTACATGACTTTAGTGGTGTATGTAATGAAAATTAATATGGAAATCCTTAACTGTTTTGCCTTTTTTCATTACTCTGAATGTTAAATTATTGATTCCAAACAAAACAATGCTACCTAAACCCGAAAAATCCAGGACTAAGGACCCACCTTAAATGAATTGATAATGGCGCTCCATACGAGTGTTGGATCAAATTAAAACCGTAAGCAATACCGGCTACGGGCTCATAAGAAACATTGGGTTATTGGTATCATATTTTATTTTATTTTTTTAATTCGAAGAAATTGTTCTTGATCAATTAAAATTATGTGTTCTGTAATTCCTAGTAAAATAAAAAAACACACAAAAACAATCTATATTGTTGTCATTGTTCTGCACATGTAAAGTTTCAATTTCACCTTTTATGGTCTTCCAATTGTTACTTATTGAAGTTTAACTTTGACTTAAACTTCAAAGGTTAAATGTCATCTGCAAACCATTTCTTTCCAGTCCATACTTGACCTTTTGACATCAAAACAACGGGACCTCTTTGACATCAGAACATATTGGACCGGTTGCCCTAGCTCAGTGGTAGAGCGTTCGCTTCATAATCGGGAGGTCGTTAAGTTTGAGCCCCGCTTGTGCAATGGCCGCGTCAAACCTAAGGCGTTATAATAGGCAGTGATTGCTCCTTCGCCAAACGCTCGGCAATTGAAAGTAGGAATCACGGGTCTTTCGAATATGACCTTAAAAACCCGAAGTTCCGTGTCGCGGCAGGCTTTAGCACGATAAAGAACCCTCACCTCACTGCTACAGCCCTGAGCGCTAAGCATAGGTCTAACTTTGTGGTATGCACTTCACCTACATGTACATCTGATCTCAATATGAGCAACAACAAAAAATCTCGACGGGATGTAAAAAAAATTCCAACAATCAATCAAAACAACTTGGTCTTTTAATGCTTTAGTGATGGATTTATTATTAAAAGTCATTTAGTATTTTGAGACAACTACTAAAAACCAACATGTTACAGACAGACGGCCTGAATCAATGTCCTCTACATGTACTTTCGTTAAAAAAAAAAAATGCACAAAAGTGCATGTAAATACTTCGCAAAGCACCCCTAGGAATTTATAACTGTACAACCAATTATAAATTTGTTGCCATTGAAATTTCAATAATACAACTTGTCACTGATCTTGTTTTCATATTTTCTTCAACATTTTCAATTAATTAAGAAATAAATTTCATTTTTGAAAAGTGCACGAGTGCATGAACTGCGACCCTCTACTTCCATGGCTGTAGGATTTCCCAGCGGTTAGAATAGATGTACTGTATTTATTAAGATTCATACGCGCATTGTTCATAACTACCGAGCGAACTCGTGAGGAAATGGCTATCATTATACATGGTAAAATGCAAAAACATTGGAAACGTTAATATTTTAAAGACGATAGGTGCCTCCTAGGAATACCATTTTTTTTTTTTACTGTGATGCCGAATTCGAGAGGAGGAAAGGGCCATGACGAACACAATATGTTCCTGTACAACAAATCTGTCACTCGAGTGACTTTAGAAAAATGATATTTGATTGGAGTGAAGCGTATTCACTATGTTTTTATGAAACAGACAATGGTTTTACCCTACATTTAATATAGAGAGTTGTTTTCAGATTGGATTACGTTGCCGAGTCACGTGAAGGTTTGTGATCCACCAAACTTCTCGCATATGTGAAATGTGGCGGATCTGATAGGGCGCAGTGACCAGTAGGTTTTTATTTGGATGGTACCTGTTTCTGTAAATAAGTTGATAATAACACGCATACAGACGTCATAACTTATTTACATGGATTCTACTCACCTTTCCGTTATAGGAAGCCTTTATTTTATATCTCATAGATGAATTTTTACAAGATATATCTTAACGTTTATGAGATATCTTATATACTATATAAGATATCTCATATAATCTCATAAAGGATATAAGATATCTCATAATACTTTAAATGTCTTATAACTTTTTAAAGATTTTACAAAATTTATCAGATATCTTTAGAGAGGAATAATTGTAAAAAGGGCGTGCCACACACTTTCGCCAATATTCCCTCGATCTCTAGCTCTTTGTTTGCAACTATTTTCAACCTCAGATTCCTCCCAAACCTTTAATTCTTGGTCGCTATTGCCGGTCAAACCTTTTTATAAAAAGTTCAATGAAATTTTATACTGCTATATGCAAGATATTTACCGTTAGTTTTGTTCAAGAGCGAGTTTACTCTGCCATGATTATCATGCCGTTTTATGAGATTACTAATTCTAGTGCTGATTCCATTATTCTCAGACTACTCTAATATTTGAAAACAAATTCACAGGACAAGTAATGATCTAGAAAAAAGTTTATTTTAGGACATGAATACACATTAAAAAAAATATTGGATATGAAGTTGAGCGGTCACACTTATACTTCTATTCAATACTTTGGGTTCGAAGATTTCCTTAATTTGTTCCTTTCTATAATGTGTGTAAGTTTTGCTTGTATGGTACTGTTCTCCTATAGAGCTTTCAGCAGCATACCGTGGTTTGAGTGATTTCACACTCTTACGATTCTTACTTATAATCATCAATGTTGAAAAGGTTTACAATGTTCCCATCTCCGCCATTTTTTCCTCTTTAGATAGTCTCTCCAATGCTTTTCAAATTTGGTATGGAGCCATGCACTGTGAATTTCATGACTCCTGCACCCCTGGGGCAATAGGGCGGGGTACAAACTGCCAAAAATTGACTAATCCCCCCCCCCCAAATCTTCTTTACAACCGCACAACTTTAAGAAAAACTATATGCAAAATTGTAAATGTCATGATCTCCATTAGAGTAGAGGCTCTCACTCCAGGACGGGGTCCAATTTGGCGTATATAGTTTTATGTGTATAAAAAAACCCACCCAAAATTGTAAATTTCATGATTCCAGGGGTAGGGGGTTTCGGTACCAAAGTGGGACCAAAATGGTCATGGTAATTAAATGTCTTGAGTAATCAATTGAAATCATTCGAAAGTCTCCTTCTTTAAATTTGCTGATAATATACAAAAACTAAATCCACACTTCGCAACACCTGGGGTAGAGGTAGTCAAAGGCGGGGTTAATATGGTCATATGCTGTTAATGTCCACTACTTTGACAATATTTGTTTTAATAATTACTGACGACAGATAAAATAAAATGAATATGAAAAGGATCCCCTGTATGAATGTTCCGTTATATGGTGTATTAAGAACCCTCTACTTTAAATAGTAAAAATTCTTGCCCCTCAGTCAGGGTTGGGCTCTAGGGCAAGGTCAGTATACTGATAGTAATGTTTTGAATCTTACAAAAACATTTCTCTCTAATATCCAAATATAAATGGGAGATTGATATGTCAGTATGTTATATTTTAGTTTACATCTAGACTAGCTGCAGATCTGTGGCTCTCGGGGAATTAAAACACTGGGACAGTAGTCTGTTCTAATATTTCACCAGAGAGCTACATGTATACAGGTCTGCACCTACACCTAAACATTATCAAAATATATAATCTTATTTTACATCTAAATCAGATTAACGTGACTAAAATGTATAATGTAGAAAACCTTACTAAATATTAAACTATCTTTGTTACATATTTGTTAACTTATCTAATATTTTTTCGTTTGATCGCGGTTTCAATAAAAAAGTACAAAAAACTGCATCAATACGCATAACGTTAAGATGTCTTATTGCCTAATTTAATCTCCAAGAAACTCTGTATTACAATCCAGAAATGAGCAGTGACGTATACATAAGCTTTCTGGACACAAGTAAAGCATTCCGTACAGTGTGGAGAAGAGGGCCAATGGTCAAGTTGCACAACTTAGGTATTAGAGGAAACATTTGGAAGGTTAATCAGACTAAATCACACTGGTTTCCCGTCCAATAAAGCGTCCGACAAGGTGGTGTTTTATCAACCTTTTTGTATTTTGTTTTCATCAACAATATGTTAGACGAACTTCAACTCCTAAATACTACTTACCATGTGGTGTTCGACAACAATTATCATTCTCCAGCTCAAGCAGATGACATTAATTGCTTGCATCATTCTTTCCCCCTCCGCTCTCCAATCGATGATGAACACTGCTTACAAATATGCTTGCAAATGGCGCTTCGAGTACAACGTTTCTAAATCCAGTATTTCATCGTTGCATGCAAAAGGTCAAAGACAACCAGCAATCATAGACATATTCTTCGGGAACTTCAAATTGCAATATGGACAAGTTTACAACCACCTTGGAATCCTTGCTAATTCCGTAATACCAAATAAAGTTCTCGAATTTCTAAGCCTGTTCAAGGTTTCGGAAATCGATTTACACACTATCCGACGTAGATATATCCCGAGTAAACCCTATGGCAATGGCTCATTTATGCAGATCAGTTGTTATGCCGTCCATTCTCTACGGCTGTGAACGTTGGAATTACACTAATAAAGAAGATTTAAGACGTCTCAACACACTTCAACACAGAATCATTAAACAAATGTTCAACCTCCCAAGACCCATCAATCAGATATTTGTGAACAATTCTTGAAAACCCTACCAATCACTGCAGAAATTGACACAAAGAACCTTTTTTTTTTTCATTGGCAGACTCTGTCGAATGCACACCAACTACTTTCCTAAAAAAAAAATTTACATCACGCTTGTTCTCTTTTCTGTATCAGCTTTCCGAGAACTAAATGGGCTTCATTCCGGATGTCTTGTCTCTCCTACAGACTTACCAACTGTCGGATTATCTCCATACCTGGCTTTCAACCGGATCATTCACTCCGAAATCATCCTGGAAGTCTATAGTTCGTTCTTCCGTTACTCATCGTAACAACCGGATCCAGCTTTCTTCCGCTTCAACACCATCTTTTGCATAATGTTTTTTGATTGATCGCGGTATCGATATAAAAGTACCAAAAAAAAAAAAAAGGAAAAAAGAAAAGAAAAAACCTGCATCAATGCACACACAAGCAACTATATCACTTGCGTTCGAGAACTCTTTTAGAGTAAATTCGAACCTACGCGATAGCCTGTGAATGCGCACAGTGAATTGTTGCAAACGTTTTCAGTCCTTTTTTCATTGCTACCGTAATCAATCGAAAAGGTACATATATTTAATAATTTTATTTCTTTAACCCTTTTAAAAAAGTCATACAATATGACGTCGCAATAAGTATTTCTTTGATGCAGAAATCAAGCAATTTTTTCCCAGTCAATCAGAATCAATGCAAATTCATCAAATATCGATATTGATAACACATTGCTAGGCCGTTCTTGGCAAGTTAATTTTGACTATGGGTAACTCCGTTTACCTGATCAAAGTAGAGGGCTCACGGCGGTTGTGACCGGTCAACAGCGGATGCTTACTCCTCTTAGGCACCTGATCCCACCTCTGGTATGTCCAGAGGTCCGTGTTTGCACAACTCTCTATTTTTTATTACTTGTAGGAGTTATGAGATTGTTCAATACTTATGCAAATGAGAAGAGTAATATTCACCACTTTTAAAAATTACACATATTTTTTAAAATGCTTAAAACGACAGAATTTGAAAATTTCGTTCGCAATATGTCCAATATTCGAATCTATTTTCAGGAAATTGATATGTATTAACGTAAATATCTTATATAGTATATGTTTGCAGATTTTTTCTTATAGGAAACATATTTTTAAAAAAAATCTTCGTTAATGCCAACATACAATTTTCATCTTCACATGTAGTCATTGCACACATTTGCTGCGTGAGTCCCTTGCCAGTGAACCTCAAAGAGTATAGATAGTTTCTCTCCTCTCGGGGTATCTTTTACCCGTGGCTGCACCTTTTCGTGAGTAAACTCAGGTGACCTATTGCAATTGGTCTGCTTCCGTCGTCGTCCGTTGTGGACTAAAAATGTAATTAACTTGGGGATCCGGGTTAGAATAGGTCCTCAGTACCCCCGTGCTTGTCGTAAGAGGCGACTAAACGGGGGCGGTCCTTCGGATGAGACCGCAAAAACCGAGATCCCGTGTCACAGCAGGTGTGGCATGATAAAGATCCCTCCCTGTTCAAAGCCCATAAGCCCGAGCATAGGCCTAAATTTTGCAGCCCTTCACCGGTCATATGAGTGAAATATTCTCGAGCAATATTCAATCAATCAATCAATCAATTAACTTCTTGATAACAACCATTTAAATTCTTTTCAAATTTGGTATATGAAGCATCTTTGGATCAAGGGGGTATAACCTGTAAATTTCAGGACTCCTGCACCTCTGGGCCTTAGGGGCGGGACAATAACTGTCAAAAAATTCACAAATTTTCAAAAATTGTCTTCCCTAGAACCACACATGTAAGAAAAACTAAATGCATCATAATGTAGAACAGGAAGACCTCTACCAAAGTTGTAAATTTCATGATTCCTAGGGTAAAGGTTCTGAGCCCAGGGCGGGGCCGAATTTGGTATACAGTGTTTATGTGTAAAACTTCTTCAGTGCTATTGATACTAGTACTAAATTAAAACTAAATAGATACTTAGAAAGAACAGGTAGTTCTTTACCAAAATTGTAAATTTGACGATACTAGAAGTAGGGGTTTTGGTATCATGCTGGGGCAAAAACGGTCAGTTATTAAATGTGTGAACAATAGAACATTTTTAACCTCTTCTTGATAACTGGCATCCCAATTTCTTTCACAGTTGGTAAGAAGCATTTTTGGAAAAGGGAGGCATAAATTGTAAATTTCAGGACTCCTGCACCCCCAGGGCCTTAAGGGCGGGACAAAAACTATCCCAAATTGACCAATTTTCAAAAATCTTCTTCTGTACAACAGCATATTTTTAAGAAAAACTAAATACATAGTGATATAGAGCAGGGAGGCCTCTACGAAAATTGCAGTTTGAGTTTATGTTAATTTGGCGCTCCATAGAGACCCGGGTTCAAATCCCATCAGAGGCATAAAAATTGTGTCTGTTACACTTAGATATATTCAGAACAGGATATTTTTTTCTAGATTTCATAGCCCTTGGGACTATTGATTCTTTTAACTAATATTCAGGTGACCGATAAGGCCCGTGGGCCTAGCCTATTGTTTAATTTCCCGACCCCATAGAAGGGGTTCTGGGGTGGTAATAATGTGACGTATATAATGCGTATAATGTTTGAATATTTCCTTCTTTACGTTCGCTGATGTTGAATGCATATATAGCAAGAGCGTGAAGGCCTCTACCAAACGTATACTGTTCAGGATCCTTGGGGTAAGGGGCAAGGCTTTTGACTCTAGGGTGGGTCCAAATTATAGTGTTTATATAACACATATTATATATTTAGTCCTCAGTATGAGTTCTTTCTGGTGCATCTGTGTCTTAAGAACACATCTTGTTTTATGCTACTTTTGAATATTCTAAAGAATTTAGCTTAGACTGCAGAACGGGGAAATTTGACAGAATGTTTAGTCCTTGGGACTAGTGATGCCTTGTTTTAATCCAATACTCGAATATTGTTATTTTATCTTCTTCTTTTTTTTTAAAACTGATTACCAGGTAAAATCCATGCAGTTTGAATTTGAAGGTCATCTTGTCCACAGATAACAAACATTAAAACAAATGTAAACAGGATGAAAAAAGATATATACACGTTTGTATCATATCTTGCGTGGGCCACTGAAATTCTGCCATACAATGAAAATTCTTGTCTAAATTTTATACATATAATTTTAAAATGTTCAGAAATTTATATATATATATATATATATATATATATATATATATATATATATCAATTTCTGAACATTTTTAAATTATATGTATAAAATTTAGACAAGAATTATCTGTGGACAAGATGACCTTCAAATACAAACTGCATGGATTTTACCTGGTAATCAATTTAAAAAAAAGAAGAATATATATATATATATATATATATATATATAATGGCGTAATTATGCAAAACAAGGGCAGGTAACGACATAAATTTAACGACGATGGGACGGGGGGGGGGGGGGGGGGGGGGGGGGGCTGGTTTATTATTAGATGGACCGCGTAAGAAAATGAACAAATTACGCTTTAAATAATAAATTTCGATATTTCAAATACTGTTATACATGTATATCATAATTCCCACTTTGGAAAGATGCCTTTAGAACCATGTAACTTAAACAATCAC
Source organism: Ostrea edulis (assembly GCF_947568905.1). Taxonomy (NCBI): domain Eukaryota; kingdom Metazoa; phylum Mollusca; class Bivalvia; order Ostreida; family Ostreidae; genus Ostrea; species Ostrea edulis. The sequence continues at coordinate 58,511,283 of NC_079168.1, read as the reverse complement.
ATCATAACCATAAAACATCTTGATATTTCTCAATTGTAAAAATGCTATCATTTAGATATTTAACAGATTAGAAATGTACAAATAACAAACTTGAAAGATGGTAAGCTTGTCACATATGTATACTTGTTATATCTTACTTTCAATTCAATGCTTATAAATAGCTGCATTAACTGTAGCTCTCGGGAAAAAAAATATTGAGACAGATCTGATCTGTCCCAGTATTTTTTTCCAGAGAGCTATGTACAGTTCTGCAGCTAACAATTTTAAAGATATAGAAGGTCAATTTGTAAATTCAGAGTGCCATGACATCACACAGACTTCCTATTGAAATTGGTAGATGATATAATGTCCCTAGAAATAAAATAATCTGCGAAAATTGCACAGCCCTCGAAAGTCCTGAAATTTACTTCCTTATTCAACGTGACAAATATTGTCAACAAAGATAAAAACTATTATGCATTCAAAGGTGAATAAATCAACTGATTTATCTGATAATGAAAACATTTTTTGGATTTTGAATTACGAAGATGTTGAAATTATGAACGCCTTAGGTAGGGGAATTCCATTAATATTAGGATACCCCCCCCCCTTCTCTCCCTCTCGATCTCCGGCTCCTCATCTTTCTCTCATACATGAAGACAAGTTATTCAGTTCCATTTGTAACCCTAATAGAAAGTAATTTTGTCCCAAACTCAAGTATACATACATGTATATATATACAAATACAAATATTTATTGGCACAAACACAATTACAATAATTGGCAAAGGCCCATTGAACATCAATACATAATGTTTACATAATTTTTATGTAGTCGAAAGTAATTGACTATATTCAAAACAGCCTCTAATAAATTTCACAGTAAATTTTAAGACTTTATGTATATCACTGTTACAATGTATTTGTAACATGTATCTTTCATTGTCCAGAGTAATATTTTCTGTGTTATATTATAAATGTTTTTAAGGTAGGTGTTTCTTAGCTTTAATAGAATAAGATTTACATTGAAAAAGAAAATGAATTTCATCCTCGATCACTTCAGTTATATCTACCACTTTCTATATAGGCTCTGAATTAGAAATAAATCTATTCTATTCTAATTGTGTTTATTAGCAAAGTAAGCTCCCAAAACATTTTAATTAATCAGCTATACTGTATCACAGTCGCGAATAGTCTAGAAAATCTATTATTAAGAATTACGCCTTAAGATCCGCCAATGAATTAATTTATGTAGTTTTTGTAACAAATACTTTGATTGGATGATGTGAGAAAAATTTTCCACGTTCTTAAAATCAATTTCGATGAAGTCATTAATTTCTAGAACAACAAGACATATTTATTATAAATATTCATACTCGTTTCAATGAGAAAAAAATGAACTCAGGTGAATAATAGTTATCATAAAGTTTAATTTCACGAAACATGATTTTGAATTCCAAGTATCTAATGACCAATCAAATAACGCGAACAATGTGAGTGAAGATACGGAAATTAATTAGTTAAGTATTTAACCCAATTATATCATCGCATATTTATTAGAATAGTTGAAATATTCAAATTTAAAGGAATAATATAGTTTGGAGTTTCGAATTCATAAAATAAACCCCAAAATCATGATATTAGAAATGCCGTTAATTTACGGATATTTCCGAAGTTCAACGAATATGGCGGTTGTGTTCCAGTTTCAACCGGTTGAGAAAATTTCGATGCATTTCTTAAAAAGTTGGGTGTATGTCAGTGGAAAAGTTCTTCGAGGTGAGTGTACGTTTATGTGGAATATTTTAATCGTTAGAAGCTGAAATGACACCCAAAAATGTGTCTGAGATACACAATTCATTATAGATTTTCAGTTTTATGGAGGCCGCCATATTTGAAGCTACGGAAGCATATTTCATGTTTATCACGTGACTGACCGAATTTGCGCGGTCTATAAGAAAGGAAAATTACTGGTGACATACGGTCAATCATTGAACTCATTCACTGATCGGCAGTGTATATAATATTCATGTATGAATAAATTTAGATCTACTTGTATAATGTGATAATGACATTAATTTAAAAAAAAAAAGCCTCTTGTAAATCTTGATCGCATTTTAGATTCAAATAAAATACTAAATTGAAATAGCATGTGTTGGGTAAACTCGCAGGGCCTTACTATTACTATAGTCATTTAAAACTATAATATTAGGTCATTCTTGAACAGTGATCTGATAATATTATTTTGGTAAAATTGTTTACGCAAGAGTCGTGTGATTGTCTTCTCGATATCGGGGTCTTGGGTGCGCTATACAACCAAATAAAAGTTTTATATTAAACGATTCGTAGACTTGCTCAAGTCTCTGACCAGTAAGTCATTTTAATAAAAAAAAAAGTTTGCAGACTTCTCTCTCTGTAATAGTGTAATTGTTCCAAAACATGTTTATGTTCTGACATAAAGAGGTATGAAGGTAAGGAGAAGAATAAAATTGGAAGAAGAATAAACAGATTTGCGCATCAGCGAACAAAGGGGCATGTCACATTGCTTGTATATACATGTATATAGTGTACACATCACAAAGATCAGCTGCACAAGTAGTGCCTTCAGTTTTGACCTTTGCAATATGCATGTCAATCAGGATTGTAGCAATGATAGATTTGTATATAAAATTTACCATGAAAGGGGACCTTAAGTTTTAGCTCACCTGATCAAAATTTTCAGTTTAAGATTTGTAAAAATATTACATATACACAGTCATCAGGCCTGTGATTTTCATCAATATTACTTTCTTTTAAAATTACATAACCATGTATTTAAAGGGAGTTTGAGATGATTGATAGTAAATATAGGGTTTCTATCACACTTGAACTAGTTTTGAATAAACCTTTAGTTCTCTTGAACACTCTCCCCAAAAGTTATTTTCAAAACTGAAAAAAGTAATATTTTGTGTATGATTTGGACCAGTTAATTTACTTTTAGTATTTTAAACTGTTTACTTTATATTTGGGCCTGAATGACCAGTGCTTAAAATGGGTTTTATTTTTGAAAAAGTTACTTGTATTTTGGTTACATAGTGATTTAGTTGAAGTTAACTTAAGAAATTATGATATAGATTGTTTTGAAAGCCATATATATTAGGCCTGATTATATCTAATTCAAAGATTTTGGACAATTCCACACTTGCATCAATAATCTGTCTCATAAGACATGGTAAAATTTATTAAACTGCAATTTCACACAAGATCACTTCATAATTTAAGTTCTTGTGTAGAAAGTGACAACTTGTCACTTACAAAAAATGTTCATGCTTGGGGTCATTGAACAAGGAGAGAACTCGTAAGTTGTACGAACTTGCTTCTGATCCTTTTGTAAAAATAGATTATATACAATAAAATACGTTCAAATCAACATGTTAAACTTTGTTTATTAACATTCATAACACCTCTAGCATTCAGAATACGATCTTTTAAAAAGGGTAGCAGGGTCAATATGTGAACAATGTAGTAGCCCATGGGCCTTTCATTCAGGACATTTTACCCCTTTCAAATGACCATTTGATATCAAACCTGGGACCCAACGGTAATGCAGTAGGTGTCCTAACAAGTATGCTTTTGTAAGATTGCTTTAAAATGTTGAAAATAATGATTTTTAAAGTACAAGAAAGTCTCATAAAGATAAAAATTAAGATATTGTTATACCCCCCGCAAACAAAGTTTGGGAGGGGGTATATTGGAATCACCCTGGGTTTTTTTCTGAAAATTTGTACTCATTTACTCACCGTATGAAGATGCATGTACACCTGGTATTTTCATATTGATTGGACAATTTTTCTTCAAGTTACAGGCTTTTTCCTACTTATGGTCATTCTTTAAACTATAATGAGTATATCTTAAAAAATTCTTGAAGGGATTTGATTTAAACATTGTAAATGCATTGTTATTAGACTGAAGTTATGCATTTCTTATTTTAGATTAGAATATTTAAAGTATTAAAAAGTTATGCTATAAATTTCTATTTTGATTAAGAATATTGTTTGAGAATATTTCAGAAACATACATTGAAAGGTTTGAATCAAACTTTTTATATACAATTTTTTATTAAAATAAAATAACATTAATGTATTACATATTGAATGTATGAATATTTCCATTTTCTATATATCCATTTTCTGTTCGGGGGGGGGGGGGGGGGGGGGGGGGGGGGGGCAGGGATAGACATTAACTTTTCATCTCACTTGCCCTTTGGGCAAGTAAACTCAAAGTTTTACTTATTACTTGTCCGAAAAATTTTAGACTCTAAAAAGCCTGTCAACCAGTAATTCTATAATTATCTTTCTCTGTCAATTGGTAATACAGTATGATCTACTAGAATGGGCCTTTGCTATAATCTGACGATTCGGTAAAGAAAACAACACTATATGAAGTTGGGTTTTACTTTCTAATATTTCATGTTCATCAAGCTTAACACAATTATTATAATAATCACATTTTCTACTAAAAATATCACTTGCCCCATCGGGCAAGTGTGTATTGAGTTTCACTTGTCCAAACTGGGTTTTCACTTGCCTCGGGCAATCGGACAACCGTTAATGTCGATCCCTGGGGTGTGTGTGATACTCTAACAATTTTTAAACCATGTACCAAATTAAGGCCTTTATAGGGAAATGATGATAAACAATTAAATTCTCTGGAAATCCTATTTATAAATATTAGTGTTTATATTCAGTATCACCGGAAATATTTTGATATTTGATTGATTCATTAATTTTTTTAAAGCATCATTTTCAATGATAAAAAAAATATAAAACTAGATAACCATTTGATTCAATAGGGGGGGGGGGGTGTTAGTCTCAAAAGGACAGTTCTAGTTTTAATATCAGAAGGCTATTCTGAAATCCTTTTAAAGATATCAAACTGACAAAAATGATAAGGCTTTAAAGCAATGGTCCAGTAACTTTCACATAAACGAGATAATTAAGGGTCTCAATAATGGAAGTTGATTTTTGAATTTTTATTTTCCAAAAATTTGAAATATTTTTGTCTGTTGAATCTTGAAATTATTCAAAACTAGGGAACTGAGCAGAACTAGGTAAACGACTGTACAAATGCACCATACTGTTCTGACACATTTGAAATGCATTTTCTATTGTCTTTATGCATGTATTTTTTGTCATGCTATATAGCTCCTTTTACATGTAAAACTATAGTGAATTGATTAGTTTGTAATTGGTAATGGTCTAATGGGTGAATATTAGAATGATAAAATTGTGTTGTGTTTTGCAGGTGATTTCCTCCTAAAAGATTTTCATGCCACCCATAACAATGAATTCGGTTAACCTCTCTGAGGAAGCAGCCAAGCTTCTGGACTTCAGTCAGAAGCTGGATATCAACCTGCTGGATAATATTGTCACAATGATGTACACTGGAAATGGACCACAGGTATACACATGTTGGAAGGATTAAAATAATTGTTATAAGTTCCTTGATCCCAAGGTTATTTTGTCATCCTATAATATATTTTTAAAGTTACCAGAAAAAAGGATATTATCACAGTCTATGGAAAGGCAGAATAAGGAATTAGACAGTATATGTTTGGTATTTCAATTGTCATGCCTTTGGTAGGCAAACTTTTTTCTTGGATTGTATGAGTCTGTTTTACATATATATGTTAAAAGGCAGTTGGCAGTAAATAAAGTTAATTTGTTGTAAATTCAACTTAGCTCTTATCTACCCTAATTCACAATCACTTGATTGTAAATTCCAGTTAGTTGAAGTCACTGACAATATGTGATAATGTTGATGATAAGTAAATGTAACATGTTTAGTTTTTCACGATTCGACTTTAAGATGGACTATTGTATGATGTTGGGTAGTTGAAAATTCTTCAAGCCTGATGTTCGGGACTAGCAAATTCCGTAGTCAGGCTTGGCAATTAGAAATGCCGTCAGTCCGAAGGACTTGCCTATTGTATAAATAATATGATGAACAAAAAGAGAAATGACTGCATTTCAGAATTAATTACCTCATCAAGTTAAAGTTCATAACTATATTTTTTTAACTCTTGCATGCGACCTGTCGAGATAGATCGCCATAAAAACAATAACAAATTTATAAATTCAAGCTGGACTTAGATATTTCCCAGTAGAACTTTGCAAAAATTGGCCCCTCAAGTCCCGGACTTGAGCATGTGGAAAAAAAATTTCAACCCGTCACATTGGCAAACTGGTGAGGGAAATACTGTATTACACCAAAATGTTTAGAATTATACCAATTTGTGATGAAATTACCCCTTATCATTATTACTATGGGCATAGGACGACATGTTTATTAACAGTAATTGTGATACGCCAACACTTCTCATAAAGTTGATGTTGCTGTTTTAAGGATTGAGATCAAAGTCCATATCATATTTGCATTTGTTTTGTTATATTAAAAGTGCAATTACTTAGCAGTCAGATTTATTTATATTTCAGCAAAGAATGGCACAGGAAGTATTGACAACCCTGAAGGAACACCCTGATTCCTGGACACGAGTCGACACAATTTTAGAATATTCTGTTAATCAGCAGACCAAGTATTATGCTCTCCAAATTCTAGAAAATGTTATTAAAACACGATGGAAAGTGTTGCCACGAGCACAGTGTGAAGGCAAGTTTTTGTTCATTGCCCTCATTTTGCTAAGTAATGTTCTTATAGTCTTTTGTAGAGACTTGCATGTATGATGCAATTGACAAAGGCTGTGTGTATGTGCACTATTTTTGACACTGAGTTTGTTCTGTGTATTCAGGTATAAAGAAATATATTGTGGGTTTAATCATCAAAACATCATCAGATGCTACCCTACTAGAGAAAGAGAAAGTTTATGTTGGAAAACTCAACATGATTTTAGTCCAGGTATGTAACAAATTTAGACCTGTCAGTCTTTCAAGCTTCAACAGTATTAAGGATTGATTTGGTTTAACCAATTGTTATCTTGTCAGTAGGTCAAATTTAACTTGGCAGTTTTATTCTGCAGAACTATAAAAATAATTTACATTGAAATAAACAACGCATCAATTGTTGATGGTGGTCAAACTTGGCATAATTTTCAGAGATTCTATGTCACTTATTTTGTGAAGACAGGTGTTTAATAAGGATCACTAATTTAAAAGGATAGTATAGCTGTCAATCTACCTCAAAAATATATATATAGCATATATATATATATATATACATGTATATATATATGAATTGTTTGTTTCATGCACATTTATATTATATTACATTAATCATTTGTATCAGTTTAAATGATTTTTTAAAAAAAATGGTTTTGCTCTTTTCTAATTTGAAATAGGAAGGTTTTTAGACGTATTTAAAATTATGAATTTGGCAGATACTATTACTGTAAAGTTAAGAGTTCTTTTTCCTTTTAAGTACTTTTATAGTGAAATGTTCTAGTAAATGATTTTTCTCTTTTTCAGATTTTGAAATATGAATGGCCCAGAAATTGGCCGTCATTCATCAGTGACATCGTGGGAGCGAGTAAAACAAATGAATCATTGTGTCAGAATAATTTGACTATTCTCAAATTACTTAGGTAAGGTAACAAGAAGAAATGTTCAAATTTTGTTTTTCCATTATGTAGCGTGTTGTGTGTAGGTTCTGAAGCATTTATGCATATCTTCTTTTAGTGAAGAGGTCTTTGACTTTAGCAGTGGTCAAATGACACAGGCAAAAGCCAAGCATTTAAAGGACAGTATGTGTAGTGAATTTTCCTCCATCTTCCAGCTGTGCCAATTTGTCATGGTAAGGGCATTGATAGAACACTATAAGGACAATCAAAACTCTCAATTTAGAGCAGTATTTTCAAGTAAACAAACATTGGGAAGAAACTGTTAGTTGTGTGTACCAACATCCAGAAAATCAATGTATATGTGTTCTCAGGGCCATTTGTTTTATATTAGTTGTTATACAGATTTTTTTAAATGCAAAATGTCCATTGGCAGCTCCAAAAAAAAAGTAAAACGTAGTTTTAAGATTCTACTTTCACTTTTGATACTGACCATTTGTAAACCCTGGGACTTTTCAATCATTTTCTATATGTCAGAGCAATTAAAGGACCTGAATTCAATCCGATTGTTCCCAAATCCTAATCAATGATGTTTATACTGCATCACGGGTCCAAATTACCACGTTTTATACCAACAATATAGAGCAGGTTATGAGGGGGAATTCCTAGAATTAAAATCACATGATTTACGTGTATACAATAAGGTTGTGGGATAGCGCACCCAAATTGAATGAAGAAAAATTTGGCAAACCTTCACTTTGATGGTCCATATCTCAACTTATAAATAACAACTTATTTATGAAAAAGCACATGTATTATTTTGATATAGGATTATTTAAATATTATGATGATTTAATACTGACAAATAGGTGAAAAGAACTTTTAATTTGCTCTTAAACTAAGACACATAAAGGTACATGTAACATGATTGTCACAACAAATTGAACGATGCAGAGAAGTCAGCTTAATATTATATTGGGCAATATTAAAACTTATCTAGAAGTAAAATGTCATCATCATGCCTTTCACTCAGATTATAGTGGATCATATTAAAGTGTTTAATTGATTACAATTATAAATGTAGAAAAATTTGAACAAGAAATGAATATTTCAAGATTTTTTAAAAACAGAATGTTACTAAACATTTGATCAGTGGTAACGATGATATTATAAATGATGTAAATTGAAATAAAATTTTTTTCTTCTTTCCAAACTGCGAACAGTGTGGTCGGCGGATCAGTAAAACAAATAATATAAAGAAATGGCCCTAACATTTCATACTGTGGATGTTTAGATATATGTTGATTTTGTAGGATAACTCACAGAACGCCCCCTTGGTTGGATCTACGTTGGAAACTCTCCTGCGTTTCCTGAACTGGATTCCATTGGGTTACATTTTTGAAACGAAATTGATCACCACACTTGTATACAAGGTAACAGAACCTCATTCAAACTTAAACCTGTATACAAGGTAACAGAACCTCATTCAAACTTAAACCTGTATGAGGACTTTTAAAAAAAGAAGAAAGGGTGTTGATGTTACTATCAGTTTAGCACGCACTTTGTAAGTTAATTGCTGTATTTGTGTTATTTATGTTGTCTTTTTGTCAATGTGGAAATTCAATGAGGGTTCTTCAGTTTTTGAATTTTTTTTAAAAGTGAAATGTGTGTCTTACCACAGAAGTAGTGGTAAAGTTAGTTAGAATTTTTTAATATTAAATTCTGGAGGTGGTGATGTAAAAAAAATATATATATCTGGAGATATAACACAGAAATTTCATTGTGTGCACAAAAAGTTGCATCATTAATAGAAGGCTTTCACGTGTATAAAAAATGAATCTGCAGCTCCCTGGCATATTCCAATTGTTTCCATAGAGCTAGAGTTCTGCAGCTAAACATTAAGGATTTGAAATGTGTGCATTGATAAGGAAGCAAATTCAGAAAGCCCTTTCTACTAACTATGAAATATAGGATTAATTGTTTTTTTTCTTCAGTTTTTGAATGTTCCACTCTTCAGGAATATCACTCTCAAGTGCTTAACGGAAATAGGTAAGTTACCATGTGAAAGTGTGGCTTTTATGCTGACACCATCTCTTAGATCACCATTGAGAGATTGTCTTATGGTGTTTTTAATTCCAGACCAGCCCAATTTTTGGGACAGAGTGAGTCATTGTCCTCTCTACACATTCACAGTATGATTGACATATCCCTTGTAATAATTCTTGTCAGATGGTCTTTTAATTTTCACATTACATGTAGATCAATTTCTTTGAATATTTGGAAAAGATAATCAATGTAACATACATGTATGATAAGATTTATTTCATCAGTTAATTTCCTTTGTACATCTTTTAGCTGCTGTCTGTGTCCAACAGTATGATGAACAATTTGTTCACTTGTTCAATCTTACTATGACTCAACTTAAACAGGTAAGAAAATAGTCTGTACTTTGAATACTAAAATTCGCTGTAGTATTGTAACATTTGTTCTTGAAATTCTTTAGGATTATCATACTTTATCATAGAGACATTTTTGTTTAGAGTCTTTGCCATAACACTTTTTATATATATAAATTTCCGTTAATGTAGATGTTGCCATTGGAAACAAATTTAAAAGAAGCCTATCAGAAAGGGACAGATGATGAACAGAAGTTTATACAGAACCTCAGCCTGTTCCTGTGTACATTTCTCAAGGAACATGGTCAGTTGATTGAGAGAAAACAAGATATGCACAGTGTCCTATTAGAGGTAAGTATGTAAAAGTAAAATGGGAAGGGATGGTACACGAATACATGTAGGAAATGTGTTCATCATTATTATGATGTACAGATATACATGTACATTAGTATGAAGTACAAATGTAGAATTTCTCATTGTAACTGCATGTTTTGACTCTCCGAATATCTTTCTTTATAAATTCTTCTACATGTTTTGAATGATGTACTCTCGTAATTCCTAGGCCCTTCACTACCTTATCTTGATATCAGAAGTGGAGGAGGTGGAAATCTTTAAGATTGCTCTGGAGTACTGGAACACTCTGGCTGCTGATCTCTACAGAGAGAGTCCGTTTTCTTCCAACACATCCCCCCTACTCATAGGGAAACCCCACCACAATGACGTGCCTGCCAGGAGACAGCTCTATACACAAGTCTTATCAAGGGTAAACACTAGTCCAGTGTCTATTATTCTTATATTGTTTCATTGTTTTGTAAACAGATTTTGAAATTGGTCTTTTAGGAATTACTTTAATTAAGATCTAATTGAACAGGTGCGGCGAGTTATGATATCAAGAATGGCCAAGCCAGAGGAAGTCCTGATTGTAGAGAACGAACAGGGAGAGGTGGTCAGGGAATTTCTTAAAGACACAGACTCCATTAATCTGTACAAAAACATGAGGGAAACACTTGGTAGGAATGCTAGAAAATTATCATCTTCATTGGGGATACTGTCGATGTATATCGAGTTCACTTATATAATGCTTGTTTATTTGCTTTATTTATTTTTTGCAGTTTATCTGACTCACTTGGATTATAATGATACAGAATCAATCATGACAGAAAAACTTCATCATCAGGTGGATGGTACAGAATGGTCATGGAAAAACCTAAACACAGTGAGTCATTGATATTTTTAGCCGAGTTGCAACGAAGTTGAACTCGGCTATTGGTTTGGTGATGCAGGTTGGCGGTCGGGCAGTTGGGCATCAACAATTGGTTTCCGGATGATAACTCGAAAAGGTTACAATCTAATCAAATGAAACTTTGATATATTGTTGGGTACCAGGTTAGGAAGACCCCTATCGATTTTGGAGGAAAATGGTCAAAGGTCAAGGTCACAGTGACCTAAAATAGAATGAAAATTTCAGAAAAATTTGGTTTCCGGATGATAACTCGAAAAGTTTAAATCCGAATCAAATGAAACTGTTTATATATTGTTGGGTACCAGGTAAGGAAGACCTCTATTGATTTTGGAGGGAAAAGGTCAAGGTCACAGTGACCGAATATAGAATGAAAATTTCAGAAATATTTGGTTTCCGGATGATAACTCAGAAAGTTTAAATTTGAATCAAATGATACTTAAAGATATTGTTATGTACCAGGTAAGGAAGACCACTATTGATTTTGGAGAAAAAAGGTCAAAGATCAAGGTCACAGTGACCAAAAATAGAATTTAAAATTCCAAAAAAAAATTGGTTTCCGGAGGATAACTCGAAATTTTTTAATTTGAATCAAATGAAACTAAGATATATTGTTGGATACCAGCAAAGCAAGGCCCCTATTGGTTTTGGAGGTCAAAGGTCAAGGTCACAGTGACCGAAAATAGATTGAAAACTTCAGACAAATATGGTTTCTGGACAGTAACTCGAAAAGTTTAAAACTGAAATTAGTTCTTCACAATTATAAATATGCCACATCATTCCTGACTTTACAATGTATCCCATGTAACTCAGCTCATGCACCCCTGGGTGCATATATTTTTCAAATCTGTTTGAAAGCTTGCAAGGATTTGAAGTATATAAGTGGAAATTTACAGGTACTTGGTGCTTGTAAAAAAAAAAAAGAATTATTATTGATGTTGAATGTGAATTTCCTTTTATCAGTTGTGCTGGGCAATTGGATCCATTAGTGGAGCCATGCATGAGGATGATGAAAAAAGGTTTCTTGTCACTGTTATCAAGGTAAGATAATGGGTCACTTGCCATCTCACTGAAGTTCATTGAAATTGCAATTTATCACAAATTTATTGCCTAATGCATGGATGTTATGTTTCATATTATGTATAAGAATGTGAATGTGTCATTGAACAGGATTTGTTGGGTTTGTGTGAACAGAAGAGAGGAAAAGACAACAAGGCCATTGTGGCCTCTAACATCATGTATGTAGTAGGACAATATCCTAGATTTCTGCGGGCCCACTGGAGGTTCCTAAAGACAGTTGTCAACAAACTCTTCGAGTTCATGCATGGTGAGTTTCCTTTTGCAGCTTTGAAAAAAATGTAAACTCATTACATTGTGATATTCATAGAAGAATTTACTGGTACCTTCTGTGGTAATTTGATAATCATTCGGGATTAGGTGTAAATTTTACTTTTTGTTTTTTTACAGAGACACATGATGGTGTACAAGACATGGCATGTGATACTTTCATCAAGATTGCCCAGAAGTGCAGGCGACATTTTGTACAGGTTCAAGTGGGAGAAGTAATGCCATTCATAGAGGAAATTTTAAATGGAATAAACACGATCATCTGTGATCTACAGCCACAACAGGTAAGGCATTTCTCAGCTAACATGGGGACAGTTTTGAATGATCTGGAAATGGATTGATGTTTTGAAAAACCATTTGTTTGACGGATTATGAACCTTTGATATGATTCCCCATATGTACTTTCCATCGTGTGATTGATGACTGTTGATGCACATGCACACCATAAATAACATTTATTACTTTAGTTAATTGATTCTTCTCTCTCTCTCTCTCTCTCTCTCTCTCTCTCTCTCTCTCTCCCTCCACCCCCACCCCACCCTCAAAAACTGTCTGCAGTGGAATCAACTTTCATGATAAAAATGTTCCATGTACTGTAATTTCATGGGAATATGAAAATTTAATTTTGAATGGAAACAATTTGCAAAACCTTGAGATCCTACAAGTACATGGTACTCTCCCACAGGTGCACACATTCTATGAGGCAGTTGGGATGATGATCAGTGCCCAGAATGACCAGGTAGCCCAGGAGCATTTGATAGAACGATATCTCTTGCTACCAAACCAAGTCTGGGATGGAATAATTAACCAGGCCACACAGAATGTGGAAGTGCTGAAGGACCCTGATGCTGTTAAACAATTAGGAAACATTCTCAAGACAAATGTTAGAGCTTGCAAAGCACTGGGTCATCCTTATGTAGTGCAGGTTAGTTTTCTACATGTCTTTAATCAATTTTGATAACTTGTTCATTTAATAGTTGAAAATAAATCAAAAGCTTTGGGAATTTTACCAAAGTCTGACTGATATAGTGAACAATTTCTGTACTCTCTGCCTTATAGTTGGGAAGAATTTATTTGGACATGCTGAATGTATACAAAGTGATGAGTGAGAACATCAGTAGTGCAATAGCAACAAATGGAGAGACTGTGACTAAGCAGCCACTCATACGCAGCATGAGGACAGTAAAGAAGGAGACTCTGAAACTGATTTCAGGCTGGGTCAGTCGGTCAACAGATCCTCAAATGGTGAGTACAAGAAAGTTACATGATGCATGTAAATTGGGAATGTATCTAGGTTCTGAAACAAATGTACCGGTATGTTTTTATTTATTTGCGTGATTTACATTTTGTTAGATACGCATTTCACTTTTTTGCATAAAAAATCTAAATATTTTCATGGAGTTTAGCTTTATTATAAATGGAAGAATTATTATTTTTTTAAAAATAAAATTTGACTTCAACACTTGGATTTGGATTAATGCTGATGGTTTTAATGGATGACTAATGCTCTGTTTAGGTGGCAGAGAATTTCATCCCACCACTTCTGGATGCAGTACTGCTGGACTATCAGAGAAATGTCTCAGCAGCTAGGGAACCTGAGGTTCTCAGTACCATGGCCACCATTGTCAACAGATTAGAGGTAGAACTTATTTGTATGCTTTTGAAATACTGGTAACTTGACAAGATACATGAAAAATTAAACATACATTTACTGTTGAGCCAGTTACATAAATGTATTGGAGATTAAGTGGAAACTTTGAGGGGAGGGGGGGGGGCAGTTTTTGAAAATACCGTACTAAATTTGAACTGACAGTGACAGATTTTGGTAGTGTTCTGATACACATATATTTCTGCTGTTCCAAACAGGGCCATATCACAAAGGATATCCCACAGATATTTGATGCTGTGTTTGAGTGCACACTGGAAATGATCAATAAAGATTTTGAAGACTTCCCAGAACACCGAACAAATTTCTTTTTGCTGTTACAAAGTGTTACAGCACATTGCTTTCAAGGTACAACATTTTTCTGCATAGATTTTGGTTTGCTTTGTTAGTGCTTGTTTGGAAATTGACCTGAATATTGATCATACAAGTCTGAGCATTTTGAATACTTCTAGCTGACTAAAGAATACATAATGCAGGATTTGAATGATTTGTCTGTTAAAAGTTTCTTATGAATCGCAGAAAGTGATAGTATTTTGTACATTTTACAAATTGGACTGGTAAACTTATTAATTGTCCAACCTGCTAGGAGTGCTGCATGTATGTGTATTGTTCCTGTCTTTTACAGCGTTCCTGAACATCCCACCAGAACAGTTTAAGTTGGTGTTAGATTCTGTGATATGGGCTTTCAAACATACAATGAGGAATGTAGCAGATACTGGTCTGGACATTTTATATACATTATTACAAAATGTTGCCAGTCATGAAGAAGCAGCCCAGAGTTTTTATCAGACCTATTTCACAGACATACTGCAACATGTGTTTTCAGTTGTGACAGATAGTTCTCATACTGCAGGTACAGTCTTTAAAACTATATTGGATGTGATAAAACATTCTACTGGTTAGAGGATATGTTGGGAGATTATTAAAATATTTACAATTATATGCAAAAGAATTGGAAGTTTTTAAGACACAGATCTGAGTAATATTCCCAGTTTTAGTTACTAACCATGCTTACTGATTTAATCTGTAGTTTTTTATTTTCACCTTCAAACCATGAACTGTCTGTGTTTTGAGATAAAAGATTTGAATATCTTCTTTTTGGTGTGACCACTGCATTCACGTGAACATACATGTTTCTTATTTAATGAATACTTTTCTAAGAAATATTGTACTTTGTACAGAGTAACAAGTTATTGATCTCCGTTTTGATTTGAACGCTTTTTGTTTTGCAGGATTGACAATACAGGCTACCATTTTGGCCTATATGTTTTCTTTACTGGAAAATGGCAAGATCACTGTCACACTGGCCCCCAGCTCAGGACCCACTATGCAGAATGTCCCCTATATCCAGCAGTTCCTCATGAATCTCCTCAAAGCAGCATTCCCTCACTTAAATGAGTATGTTTTCAAACAAAGTCAACAAATAAATGTTCCTGTGGTGGAATACTGTGGAATTTAAAGGTTAATAAGAAAATTCCAAGATAATAATATTTTGTACTTTTTTTTCAGGCCTCAGATTAAAATATTCATCGAAGGTCTCTTCAGTTTTGATCAAGATATTGCAGCTTTCAAGGAACATCTTAGAGACTTCCTAGTACAGATCAGGGTAAGAATTCCATGCGATTTTTACTCACAATTCATTAAAGTACAAAATGGGCCGTTTGGAGAGTGATTTTTAGTTAGATGCCAGTGTTCATTGTTTTCATGGGCCATGAGAAATCAAGCAATCATCAAAGTACACTTTGCTAGTAAAGGAAGAGCATATAGCTGTTTTTTAAGATAGGAAATTGCATATCAACTGAACTATATATATTGACAAATTTGTGAAAATTGTGGATTCATGTTTGTAAATTTCTTTTGCAGGAGTTTGCTGGCGAAGACAACCAGGACCTTTTCATGGAAGAGAGAGAATTAGCCATCAAACAAGCTCAGGAGGAGAAACGCAAAATCCAGATGTCTGTGCCAGGAATTTTGGGACCTCATGAAATTCAAGAAGACATGCAGGACTAGTTTACAATATATGCTTCCTCCAGTTTTGCATGTAGCAGTGCAGGTTAAACCTGCACTTTAAAAAGTATTCTCGTCTTAAAGATGTGAAGCTAACATTTACCCCTGAGGCCATAGAGATGGGTTATTACAGTATTCAGCTGGCCTTCATTTGTTGAATATTGGATTCAGCTTGGCCTTGTGTAGTTGAATGTCGAATACAGAGCATAGCTAGTATGGCATTACAAGTGGTTTCTTCTGAGCTCGATTTTATCAACTTGCTGGGAGAAGATGCATACAAATTTACTATACATCGTCAAATAAAATTTTTCTTGCGAGGTTGAAATATGATCTATTGTGTCTAGAAATTATTGCAATTTTTATTTTAGTGAGAAAAAAATGACAACATATTCTAAATTGTTTGAGAGAATTTGATTGTATTCAGTTTTGTGATACGTTTTCTTGAACTTGTATGAAAATTGTATGTAGAGGTCTGGGTATTTTCAGATTATCAAAACAGGCAGTAGTCTTATTATGTTTGTGATTGTTTCCTGAGTGAGTATGGTTGTACAGTAGGTTTTTTTGTCTGGGGATTAGTTACTACAACAAACATTGTTTCATGGAACCGTTTACTATTGTGCATTAATGGTGCAATAAAGACTCATATAGTGAATATGCTTTTTCTATGAAAAAGATTGTATTCAAATATTATGTATTCTTTAGAAGCAAGTTCAGCATTACATGAAATGATAGCTTTTCCAAGAACTTGGTGTAAGAGAATTTCTGTTTCAAGAACTTGGTGTAAGAGAATTTCCCAAGAATCCAGTCTAATAGCATGTGGAGAACGGGATATGAAAGCTGTCTCATACCAATCTGTTAGGTCATTGATATGAAGCCTTTATCACATTTTCAGAGTATTTGTTTCTGAAAAGCTTTGTGTAAAATATATGAAAAAGAAAAGAAAAAAAAGAATATCATGTAATAAATGCATATTATTTCTACAGTAGCCTGATCGAAATAGTCGGATCACGTCGAGTTGATAGATGCGGATCATCAGATCACACGAGACACAAGATGTGATCCAACTCTTCTGATCAAATTACTGTAGTAATGATAAATTTATTATATACCACCTTATGCATTTTTAAATCCACATTTACAAGATAATAAATGTAATCCAAATTATCAAAAACACAGACATACAGTGAAATTATATTTTGTGTTCGCAGTTTTGTTTGTGACGCGGTTGATATTTTCTACTAAAAACGTTGCGTTGATGACATCATCAGTTTCAGAGAATACTGATACAGAATCGGAAAACCACAGTGTGGTGATCTGGAAAATTGGATCACACACCATGAAATCAACAGTATAAAAAAACGAAACATTGATGGGTATATAATAAAGGTGTATAATGTTTGAAAATGGCTTAACAGTTTTGTAATACTTAGTACATAGAAGGTTTTACTTCTGGTACAGCTGATGCTACATTTTTCCAAAAGCAATTTTGTCATGAAGTAAAATTGTTCAGTCCATGTTAAGAAACGATAACATATACACATTGAAGAATTGTAGTTCATTGTCACAGTTGTGATTGTAATATTGTGTATTGTGAGATTTCCTAAGAATGTCATTTTTGCATTCCAAGTGTTGAATGTTTATATTTTACATGTTTTCATTTCAAACATATCTTTCCCAGAGTTTCTCTTCTTTTTTTTCATTTTTCATCTTGAACAAGTATAATGAGCCCTGTATAAATAATCATATCATTTTTTCTCATGTAAGATCTGCCTCATAATATCGATCAAGTGGACTAACAATCTCGTATGATACCGGTCAAATTTATGCTGTTTCAAATGCAAGGAAACTTGTGTGATCTGGATGTTGTACAATCCAAAATGATGTGTAAACTTGCACATATTTTGCGACCAGACTTTGAATCTGATATATTCTGGATATTTGTAATACGAAAAGTTTTCGCTGGTACCATATCTAGATTGCACAAGTCTCACTGTACCAGTTTGGTTTCTCAAGAACATTTGTTGCTATCTGAAACTGTTATCATAGGAGGGTTAAAAAGCCATTGTGAACTTGTAGCAAGTTACTATTTACTCGCGTGAATTGCTGTTCATTAATTTATTTTGGTGCTTCTTTGTTTCAGCATATATAAATTGTCACTATTCTTGTTTTATTACCATGCTAATCAAACGAGTGATTCAGACCCTCTGTAACATGTATCTAATCATGCATTGTTTTCTGATTAGTAAACAGTAATGATGATTAAAAGACTAGAAAATATTAATTAAAATACATGTGTCATGTTTCTTTTCATCTAGATGTGACAGATATCCTGCCCTTGAATATTTTTACCCATCATGTCTGTAACATTTTGCTACCAAAGGTGCTCCCTCTCTCTTTTTTTTTTTATCACAAAGGAATGTGTTTAAAAGTCAATTCATGCAGTTTATCTCTGAGAATGTATATTTATACAAAGATGAAGCCTCATAAGAAAAGATAAGATCAATGAAAAGGCATAAGATAGGGGGATAAATGTATTTAAGCAATTACAATTGCTTTTGTACAACTTGATTATTTTTTTTATGGATTGGAGAGGATGTACAAATATGTATACCTGGGAATGAAATCCAGGATGTCTACAGGTCAGGTGCTGGAATAATCAAGTTACTCGTAGGTTATTTACAAGTCAGGTGCTGGAATAACCGAGTTACTCGTAGGTTATCTACAAGTCGGGTAGCACTTGAGATGGAAGTGCTGAGTTGCTCATAGGTAATCTACAAGTCAGGTACTGGAAGCACTGAGTTATTTACAAGTCGGGTGCTGGAAGCATAGAGTTATTCATAGGTTATCTACAAGTCAGGGACTGGAAGCACTGAGTTATTTACAAGTCGGGTGCTGGAAGCACTGAGTTATTTACAAATTGGGTGCTGGAAGCACTGAGTTATTTACAAGTCGGGTGCTGGAAGCATAGAGTTATTCATAGGTTATCTACAAGTCAGGGACTGGAAGCACTGAGTTATTTACAAGTCGGGTGCTGGAAGCATAGAGTTATTCATAGGTTATCTACAAGTCAGGGACTGGAAGCACTGAGTTATTTACAAGTCGGGTGCTGGAAGCACTGAGTTATTTACAAATTGGGTGCTGGAAGCACTGAGTTATTTACAAGTCGGGTGCTGGAAAGCATTGAGTTATTCATAGGTTATCTACACGTCAGGGACTGGAAGCACTGAGTTATCTACAAGTTGGGTGCTGGAAGCACTGCATGAGTTATTCATAGGTTTTCAACAAGTCAGGTGCTTGAACCATTGAGTTATTCATAGGCTTGAGTCTGCATCTGTGAAGTTAAAGATAATTATATTCCTAACATGAAAGAAATTATCTCGATATTATTATAATGTAATAAAATGAAATATGTTTTGAAATATCATTTCTGTTGACAAGTCAATTGTTGCACCAAGGTTGCCATAAATTTGTGTCGTACACACTCGTCTATTTATTATATATAATGAGTAAACATCTAATGGGTGATCTATCATGTGCTGTGGCAGAGCACTTAATATATACATGTAAATGTAATCTCGAGAGATTCGTCGAGGTTGGATATTTGGACTGATGAAGAGGTGTCGGTCCAAATATCTAGCGTCGACGAATCTCGCTGAGATTAAATGTAGAGAGGGGATGTAATTTTTGTGATAAAAACTTTCTAGCCATTTATGACAACATTGTGACTGACATGTATGGAGCACTAAATTAACATAAACTCAAATAATTGAAGATATCTTTAATATTTGAAGATGTCATCAATTCATTTGATGTATGCAATTTGGGGCAGTTTATACATTATAAATCACAAGCAGCTTATAAAATACTGTAAACTCTCCCAACTTACTTAATATCATATGAAATGAGCAAAAAACCATATTCATTCCTTGTAATTTTTCAAAATTAGTAAATCTTGATGTTATTTGATGAATAATTCCAAGAAAATGTGACTGAACCAAATATTGTCGTTGTAACAATATGGAAACAGAAGAGAACAGCAACATATTGTGACATCATACTTAGGACTCGTATAGTGGGACTACATGTAAATGGCAATTTTGTTTATATGATATAAAGAATGTTGATTATAAGTCAAATAAACCAATCACATTGCATGTTACAAGTAAAATCGAATTATCATGCAAACAGTTTGCATAAATTGAATTATTGTTCTCTTCTGAATTGTACTGCGCATCAATTAAAATTGTTGATATTATCAATTGATTTGAAGAGAGCAATAATTCAATTGTTGCGCACATCAATTCAGCAAAATGATTAATGCTATCAACAATTCAATTAATGCATGCAATAATTCAGAATTGAAGATATCATTAATTATTATACCCCCGAACGAAGTTCTAGGGGGTATATAGGAATCACTCTGTCTGTCCGTCTGCAGATTCGTGTCCGGGCCATAACTTCTTTGTTCTTTGACATAGGCATACCATATTTGGCACACAGGTGGATCACCATCAGATGATGTGTCGAGTACCTTCATGACCTCTATATGACGTTGACCTTAAGGTCAAAATTAAAGGTTTTTTTACAATGGATTCGTGTCCGGGCCATAACTTCTTTGTTCTTTGACATAGGCATACCATATTTGACACAGGAGTGTATAACCATGAGTCGATGTGTCGGGTACCTTCATGACCTCTATATGACCTTGAACTTTGACCTCAAGGTCAAAATTGAGTATAGGGTTTTGACATAGTCATACAATAAGACATGGGTGTATCACCATGAGACTATGTGTCATGTACATTCATGACCTCTTTATGACCTTGACCTTTGATCTCAAGGTCAAAATTATAGGTTTATGCCATGGATTTGTGTTCGGATTATATCTTCCATTTTCTTCTACAAAGGCATACCATATTTTTACACTCAGGAAAGAGGTAATTTACACCTATTAACAACACCCTTCGTGAGATTGGGGTAAACGGGGGGTTAAAAATATCTTCAATTATTTGAGTTTATATTAATTTGACGCTCCATAGCTCTAAAAGAATTATTACGTACATCAATTGAATTAATGATATCATTAATTCAATTGAAGATAGCAATTATAATTCAATTATTGTGCACATTGATTAATTGAATTGATTCATGCATTAATCGAATTATTGTTCTCTTCGATTGAATTGTAGCACACATCAATTCAACTGTTGATATAATTAATCTATTTAAAGAAAGCAACAATTCAATTATTGCGCACTTCAATTATTGAGCAAAATAATAAATGCTATCAATAATTGAATTTATGCATGCAATAATTCAAAATTGAAGATATGAATTATTTGAAAAAATCAATTGGATTGTTGCATGTGCACATCAAATGAATTGATGATATCTCCGATCATTTGAGTTTATATTAATTTGGAACTCCAAAAACCCCTTCAAGTTTTGTTAAAATAAGTCAACCATAACAAAAGAGAAACTTCATTTGTATCTATACTCATTAAGTAACCCATATCAAATTTCAGATTCCTAGTATTTAAAGTTAAAGCATAGTGAAAAAGCATAATTAAGTAACCACATATCAAATTTCAGATTCCTATTTAAAGTTAAAGCATAGTGAAACTTATAAGCATCTGGAAAACTATATTCAGCACAAAGTCCCATAAACCACCTAAAAATTACTCAACTGTGATGAAATTTACACTTGATCTGTAAATACATATCAAATTTCAGCTACTTTATAAACAAAGTATGATGAAAACCAAGTGGAACAAAATTTGGCACAAAGTCCCATAAACCTCGTAAATATTCAGTGGTACCCATATACCAAATTTCAGCTTTCTAAATTAAAGCATGGTGAAAAAGAGTCTGGAAAAGTAGTCCCATATATCTCATAAAAATCACTCAACTGTGATGAAACATAACTTATCTAAAAACATACAATAAAAACCACGTACTAAACTTCAGCTTCTTAAACCAAAGCATGATGAAAACAAGAGGCCATGGGCCACATTGCTTACTTGCATGAGCAGCAGTTCCTAGCAAGAAACAAGCTTGAGCAAAACTAATAAGATTCATACAAGCAGCTTGGTTCAGAAAAAAAAAATTCAAAGGTAACAACTAAATATTTATTAATGATCAAACTTAATTATCAAAGTTGACAACAAATTAATTAATTATCATATGCCTTTGTAGATGGGTTATAATGGCCTTCCATATTAACAAACATCTACAGATCTGATGCTTTGTGCCAAATTTGGTGCCCCATACATTCGCATGTAAAACAGTAATTAAGTTTAAAACTTTGATTCCCTATTGTGGCCTCACCCTAACCCCAGGGTCATGATTTTTACAAACTTGAATCTCTGTTATGTGAGGAAGCTTTCATGTAAATTTCAGCTTTTCTGGCCCAGTGATTCTTGAGAAGAGGATTCTTTAATGACCCCACCCTATTTTTGTGATTATCTCCCCCTTTGAAGAGGGCATGGCCCTTCATTTCAACAAACTTGAATCCCCTTCACCCAAGAATGATTTGTTCCAAGTTTGATTGAAATTGGCCCTGTTAAATTGTTCTGAAAAAGATTTTCCTATATATATCTGCATGTAAAACTTTGATCCCCTAATTTGGCCCCACCCTACCCCAAGGGCCATAATCTAAACAAATTTGAATCTGCTCTATATCAGAAAACTTTTCAGGTAAATCTCTACTCTTCTGGCCCAGTGGTTCTTTAGATGTTTTAAAGATTTTCGTTATATTCTCATGTATAACTTTGATCCTCTATGGTGGCCCCAATTAATATACCCCCAGGGGTCTATGGAGTGCCAAATTAACATAAACTAAAATAATTGAAGACATCTTCAATTATTTGAAGATATCATCAATTCATTTGATGAACGGAACAATTTCATTAAAGATCTGTTCAAATAATTAATGATATCTTCATTACAGCAGTTACTGCTGTGAATTATCGTGCGCATTAATTGAATTGATGATACCCACGGCATTTATTCTTCAGCTGAATTGATGTGTGCTTTAATTGAATTAATGATCTCTTCAAATGAATTAATGGTATCAATTAACAATTGAAGAGAGCAATAATTGATATAATGCATGCCCCTTACCAAAATATAAGCCCTCTGGCACACAGTTGCTGCAAATTTGCAGCGCATTTGCGGCAAGTTTGCCGCAACTAGTTGCGGTACATTTGCCGCAAGTATACTTTTCGTGTGCAAATTTTTCCTCTGGCACACACTTGCTGCACACTTCTGGCACACAGTGTGCGGCATACTTGTCGCAAGTATACTTTACGTATGCAAATTTTTCCTCTGGCACACAGTTTGCAGCAAACTTGCGGCACACTTCTGGTACACAGTGTGCGGCATATTTGTCGCAAGTATACTTTTCGTATGCAAATTTTTCCTCTGGCACACAGTTTGCCGCAAACTTGCGGCACACTCTTGCTGCAGACTTCTGGCACAAAGTTTGCAGCAAACTTGCGGCACACTTCTGGCACTGTCTGCTCGAAATTAAGGGATGCTATATAAACTGTCATTACAAAACAAAAACACAATAACAATTCAATTAATATAATTTCAAGAACAATGACATATCAAGTAATTAACATATTCAAAAATACTAATTAAAAAAATTATTCAAAAACAGAAATGACCGGGTTCTTGTAAAATATGTTATCTATCATAGGAACAACAGTTGAAACATACTGGGAAAATGACAAATTAAAGGTAGAATTTTTCAACAACAAAAAAGAGAAGAAAAAAAAAAGAGAAGCATTTTTAAAATGTTACATGAATATCTTCAATGTTTTTAAAACATCTATAATGAACAGGGTCTGGAAAATGTTAAGTAAAAGCTGAGTTGGTTACATAAAGTACCATGCTTAAAAATGACTAAGTTGAACTTCACCATGCACATGTAAATTTTTCAAAGAATGCCTGATCACTTCCGAAAAGACACATGAACATTTACAATGCTTCCATAACAGCTGCTCAAGGTATGAAGGATGTCAAATAAATGCTGTAAGAGGAGTTGATTACAAAAAATAGGTACCATCTATTCAGGAAATGCTTAAAAAAAAATGACAAAGTTCAACTAAATGTAATTTTTTTGAAAAAAGTCTGATCACTTTCAAAAAGACAAATGCACATCTTCAATGTGTCCATAACTACTGTACAAAGTTTGAGGAATATCAATTTAGATGTGCACGAGTTGATCACAAAAAATAGGTACCATCTATTCAAGAAATGCATAAAAATGACAAAGTTCAACTACACAATTTTTTTTTTAAAAAGTCTAATCATTTTCAAAAAGATGCATGCACATCTTCAATGTGTTCATAACAACTGTACAAAGTTTAAGGAATGTCAAGTTAGAGGTGCATGAAGATTTGATTACACAAAATAGTTACCATCTATTCAAGAAATGCTTAAAAATGACTAAGTTCAACAACGTATACATTTTTAAAAAAATGTCTTATCACTTTCAAAAACACATATGCACATCTTCAATGTGTTCAAAACAAATGTACACAGTTTGAGGAATGTCAAGTTAGAGGTATGTACGAGGAGATGATTACACAAAATAGGTACTGTCGATTAAAGAAATGCTTAAAAAATGACGAAGTTCAACTACATGTAAATTTTTCAAAAAATGTCTGATTACTTTCAAAAAGGCACATGCACATCTTCAATGTATCCCTAACAACTGTACAAAGCTTAAGGAACATCAAGTGAGAGGTGTGAAAGGAGTTGATTACACAAAGTAGGTACTATTACACGGACGCTACTGTCACTTGCCCTCCAGTTATTCACCATTTTATAAACTGTTTGCACATTGTGCAACCTGACCAAAAATATAAAATATAATTATAACAAGATGTGAGAGAAAACTTAAAGAAACTGCAACAACTTCTAATCTACAAATATTGCATTAAGCAATGTTAAAAAGTTCTCAGTGAAGTCCCACCCTGGCCATGAGAGTACATTTAATTTGGAAACTGCTGCATAAAGAATTTCTTTCAAGATCCAAGAGAAAAATATCAACCCACAGTGGCACTTTTCTGGCCTAAGGTCAGGTTGTGATTTAAATAGATTTGTGAATTTTGGCCGTTTTAGATCAATCATGTCAAATGAAGCTTTTAGAAAATAAAATCCTTCTTAAACTAGCAAGTGCTATATAAATGATGCTATAAATGCTAGAATTGTGTATACAATTAATACAAAGGAGTTAACATGATCTTATGTACATGTAATTAAGAAGGAGGTCTATCATTTGCATAACATGACTGTGCATCAATAACAACAGGTTTCGGCAACACTTGCAGACAAGAATGAAATATATTCAAAATTCACACATGTAAACTATGTACTTTTCCTCAGAAAAATCTGGAGACAATCTACATTAATTTTAAAATCAGTACTGTGAAGGACTTTATATTCTGATAAATTAATACAGACTTGTGGGCACTTAATTATCAGGGAGAACACTAAACATTTACACAAGTTTCTCCATCATAGATGAACGGGAGAATAATAGGACTATCTCCATGCTGTCTGCACCTTAGAATCAAAAACATGATTGAATTCTGGACCTTCTTCTAATCTTCCACTTGTTCAGTACTTGGTCATCACAATCACATTTTGTCCGCAACAGCTCTACTGTCCCATCCATTTGTTGTGATAAACTGTAAATAGTTTTTCGGTTAAGACAGAATGCCTTTTACTCACAAATACATGTAGCAGTCTCATCAGATTCACTTGGCAAGTGTGTATAAATTGAAATGTCATTCTTTTTTTGAAAACTAAATAACACTAAGTAACTTCATTAGTGATTTATACACATTAATCCAGGCCTGCATGTTGGAACTCTAAGATATGGCAAGTTGAAGACAGCCTATCAACACACCATCACAACTTCTGAATCTGCATGACTATCATGAAATATATTCTGAAAAAGATATAAAATTTTAAATAATTACGAGATACCATTGGCCCTCCTATATATAAGTTTGCAAGGCATCTAACATAGGAGGAATCATTCTGGGGTGTGTACATGTAATTATCGTCACCTGACACCTGGGGCCACCGATTTTCAAAGTCGAGCAATAATCAATGTTGCGTTACAGCCCATTGGACTAATAAATGCAATATCTGATGTACAACTGTTAATATCATGCTGACCCGACTTTACGTACAAATTAACTTTATTGCCAAGACAAGACCTTCAATCCATTTTAATAACGTATATGCATTGATGTAGTGACAAAATTGAGATTCCGGAGATCACATCCCTGATCATAATGCAGTTTAATTTTTCTAACTGGACATCTGGGTTCAAATCATAAGCATTTGAATAAAAAAATAATAATCAACCATTCATTAAAAAACACCATTTACTTAATAAACTAATTCAGTTTTGCAAATATCACCCGAGTAGAAAGTAAACAAAAAATAGCATAAGTATTACGGAAATAGGCCTAATTATTTGTTTCTTTTTCGGCCTTTCCCCCTCTCTCTCCATTTTTTTTAAAGTGCCTGTCCAAATGTATAAGAAGAAAAAAATCCGCGAGGGCTACGATAATGCAACTAGAAGGAGTCTAATCTCATACAAAGGAAATTTGAAAAAAAATAATTCCACATAATTTCAAAGAATTGAATATGAAGCATGTAAATTTATGAACGTAAACACTGACTTGCAAGATTTGACGCAACAACATACAATATGAGCGATCAGTTTCGTTTTGAAGAATATATCAGAGAGTTTATAACTATAAGATACACAGTAATTCACTTACTCAATGACTGGAAGATTCTCCTCAGAATATCTGCATCAACTGATTCAACTCCTGTTCTCGATTCATGTACCGGTATCACATCATGGCGCCTTTCAATATCAACTTTCGCGCTCATCATATATTGTGTGAATCCCACACCCGACGCATTGAACCCGATCTCTATTTACGATGGATAGAGCCGTAAAGCCCCATGAAGACCTACTTTGGTATACAGCTTAGATTATTCTAACTTAGTATAAATTAGCATTCCACAAACCAGAATAACGTACCTGGATAAAATCCTGATATGTAAATTATACGATATAAAGGTGAATTTTTACCACTCTCATTTGATTAATTCAACTCACAAACCCAGTATCTGAACTGTAATCGACAGATATACATGTAAATAAAGAAAAGAAATATCTCTCTCTCTCCATTTCTTTAGATATAGAAAAAATTTTCTTCACATTTTTTTCTAATTACCATATTACCCTTTGAACATCTATAATTCAGACGATGCTATATCAAAGGAAAACCATTGTAAAGTACTATGCAACCCTGTTCATGCTAGAAGGTTTTGTGAATTTTTACATGAATGTTTTGAATTGTGCACCAAAAGTAGAGTGCTATAACTACATTTAATTTTTACATGAATGTTTTGAATTGCGCACCAAAAGTAGAGTGCTATAACTATACATTTAATTTATGTAATATGCAATACTAAATTGTATACAGTCTAATATCACAGGTGCATATCAAATATATACTTGTATTTACATATATGCAAAATGAACTGTTAGTAATTAGTTTATTGTCATTATATATCTCATATTGTGTAACATGATTGTATGCCAACATGCTTGGTGAATCAATAAATAATTGCATGAAATAATTAGATTAAAATTCAGATACCTGTGCACTTACATCTTACTTTAAAGGGGCATTAGCTGTGAAAGTGATGGCAACCATTTTTTCTCTTAAAATCTCTCGATGATATTGAAATACATATGGATGACTACATGTAATAAGAACATTTATTTTGTATTATGTACAAAAACAAGAAAATTAATCCTAATAAAACTATGTTAGATAACCGCTTTTAATGTAAAGAAATATATATACGGAAGAAGTATTCACTGCACCCCAATTAAATCATTTCTCAAATAAAAACAAAAACAACAAATACATTTTGCTGACAGCATGCAAAGGTAACTAGAGAATAATTATACCTGTCTCGCAAGACAATAATATTCAATCACCAAAATCACATATTCATTTTCAAGAGGTTAAAAGGTGTTTGAAATAATTAAATACAAGTGTAATTATTACTTTAATATAAAATATCTATTATAGGGCAACTTTCATTGAATTCTGACAATATTTGGTGACCAAATGACCGCTAATTCCCATTAAGACAAGAAGATCGATGGAAGGGGGTGCGAGAAATGTTGCATATGTTCTATTATAGAAAATGTTGTGGTGGATATATTGAAATGGCTCTTTTATTCTAAATATTCAAGAAAAAGTCGTGAACTTTGGTACCCTTACTGTTTCAGTTCTAAAATTTTAACAAAAAAGTTGTGAACTTCTGGCACACGATTCTGAAAACCAAAGAAAAAGTTGTGGTGCACTTCTGGCACACAGTTTTGATTCTGAATACCAAAGAAAAAGTTGTGGTGCACTTCTGGCACACTGTTTCATTTAGGAAAAGTTGTGGTGCACTTCTGGCACACTGTGCCACTAGTGGCACACTGTATGCCGCTAGCGGCATTAGCTGCACACTTCTGGCAAACAGCTCTGGCACACTGATTAATTCAATTATTCAGCATGCTCTCTTCAATTGAATTAATGATATCTTTAATTCATTTGAAGAGAGCAATAATTCTTTTAGAGAGAGCAACTATATAATTAAAGATATCTTCAATTCAACATATCCACAATTGAATTAATTATCTCTTTAATTGAATTGTTGCTCTCTTTAAAAGAACTGATGCATGCATTAATTCGATCCTTATACAAAAGTATTGTAAATGATTTAAAGATATCTTTAATTGAATTAAAGAAATCATAAAATTATTTATATCGAGCTTTAAATTAATTATTGCAAACAATATTTCTACGAAATTGATGCTCTCATCAATTGAATTGAAGAGAGCAATAATTGAATTAATGCGCGCATCAAATCTATTATTGCTCTCATTAATTCAATTGATGCATGCATTAATTCAATTGATGAGAGCAATAATTGAATTGAAGCGTGCATTAATTCATTTGATGAGAGCAATAATTGATTTAATGCATGCGTTGATTCAATTAAAGAGAGCAATAATTGAATTATTGATGATATCTTCAATTATTCGAGTTTATGTTAATTTGGCGCTCCATAGGGGTCATGATTTCAAGAAGCTTGAATCTCCACTATGTCAGGAAGTTTTCATGTAAATTTGAGATTTTCTGGCAAAGTGGTTCTTGAGAAGAGGATTTCTAAATGACCCCCCACCCTATTTTTGTGATTATCTCCCCTTTGAAGGGGTCTTAGCCCTTCATTATACCCCCCACAAACGAAGTTTGGGGTATACTGGAATCACTTTGTCCGTCTGTCCGTCCGTAGACACAATTTGTCCGAAGTTTATTTCTAATACCGCTGGACATATTTCATTCAAACTTTATGCACATCTTCTATATATTATGTAGTTGTGCATCTCCTATTTTCATTGAAATATTTTAACAGTTATAGAAGTTACGCACATCTCAACTATCCCTGGCAATGGGATTCATAGTAAACTGCCTTTATTGCAGCTACTTAGAGTTGTTATACAAGTGGAAAAGATTACAATAATACCAATACTTGAGCTAATGTCATTTATTTACTGACAAAATCAATGACAAAGTAAAGTTGGCATAACATAATGATCTTTAACAAAGTGAATATAAACTAAAGACTAGAAGAGTTGACCAGGGATTTGCAATATCATACAGCCTAAAATATGCCAAATTAATAGTATTCATTGTTTATATTAAGCATATTTTTAATATTTCATGTACTGCTGTACTGTAGAATATACACTTCTGCATTCACATTGATTGCCCTGTAGATAATGTGAAAATATCCAATGTGCTTGCATTAAATATTTCCCATCATCTTATATGCCCCGCAGGGGGTATTAGTCCCATTAGGACAGTTCTAGTTTGAACAAACTTGAAGAATCTTTTACATCTAAGGATGCTTTGTGCCAAGTTTGGTGAGCTAAAAGGTGCTGAAAACCCAGTGGGACAGACTGACAGACAGCTGAAGGGGAAACCCTTAGTCCCTTTCGGTTTCACTAGTTGGGGATTAAATAAAGTGCGGAAAACCAAGTGAGACAGAGGGACATACAAAGAGTAAACCTGTTGTCCTATTCAGTTTCACTTGTTGGGGACTAATAATCAAGTACATATAGTAATTAATCTTAATAACTTATGTACTTGCTCTTTTACTGTACCTGAACTCTGGGGTCATGGATTTCAGTTTTGGTAGAGGGATAAATATCTGTTATAATCATGCAAACATTTTACCTCCTTCATATCCAAAAGTAAAGATTTTCTTAAATTTGATGCATTTTCAATATATAATTGACTTAATTATTAGCCCCAATCTGTGGTTTGAACCCAGGGATCATGAATTTCACAGTTTTGATAGAGGCCAGGTTCAATTATCAATGCTCTTTATAATCATGTAAACATTTTGTTTCCTTGATGATCATAATTAGTAAAGAAAATATACAGTGAAACACAGTTATAGTGAAATTTCACGGCCAGCGAAAACAGTTTGTTATAACCAAACTGTTATATCCAATAAATTTTCATTATATTATAAATTCCTATCATAGTGACTGGTCATAGTAGTTGTAGAGCATTCCTTCGTAACCTGGAGGTTGTGAGTTTGAGCCCTGCTAAGATGACTGTACTGTTGTTGGACTATATTGTAGGGAATAGTTCAGTTGTAGAGCATTCCTTCGTAACCTGGAGGTCGTGAGTTTGAGCCCTGCTAAGATGACTGTACTGTTGTTGGACTATATTGTAGGGAATAGTTCAGTTGTAGAGCATTCCTTCGTAACCTGGAGGTCGTGAGTTTGAGCCCTGCTAAGATGACTGTACTGTTGTTGGACTATATTGTAGGGAATAGTTCAGTTGTAAGAATCCTCTCTTGTAGAAATGTACTCTGTTTAAGGGACCACATGGTAATATAAGTTTGTACATTCTGTTGTTAGGTTTACACTGTTGTATGGTCTTTATTATCGGACTATGCTCTGTTGTAGGTACTAAACTCTGTTGTACAGAAATTCATCATAAATCATCACTTCATCTACAAATATTCAGTAAATGACACAATGGTATATCATTTAATTGCTCTTCCCTCAACAAAAGCAGGGAACATTGAATTGGGTTTGTCTGATTGTCCATGGTCACGTCAAACCTAAGACATAAACATAGGTAGTGATTGCTCCTTCACCAAATGCTTGGCGTTTAGAAGTGAGAATCATGGGTCTTTTGAATATGACCTATAAAAATAAGGTCCCATGATGCAGCAGGCATTGGCACATTAAAGAACCCTCAATGAGCTCTAAGCATAGGACTAAATTAGCAGGATCGATGTCTCAATATGAGTGAAAAATTCTTGATGGGACATAAAACAAGCAATAAACCCATCACTTTGCAATAAGCGTAAATTCATTATAAGAATGTTTTAATTACTGAAATGAATTTTTGATGTATGACCTGAACTTAGCTCCACCCTGGGGCATGAACCCTGAACCCAGAGGTCAAGAACTTCACAATTTTGTTACAGGGTTCATTATGATCGTGCCTACAGTTTGAGTACTTAACTGACATCCAAGAGTACAGATTTTTGAAGATTACATTAATTTTGATGGTTTCAACCACATTCCTCAGGAAGGAAGAAATCATGAAAATCACAATTTTTGTTCCATTTGTTCTATACAAAAATTGGTTCAGTGATTCCAGAGAAAAATCGAGAAAAAATTTAGTTTACAACTGATGGGTGACAGACGAAAACAGATATTACAATAAGTCACCTGAGTATGTATACATGTATATGAAAATACAACTGACTAAAGGTCTAAGAGTATCAAATTCCTGATCTTATGAATGTGTAAGAACATGTTCACAGTAAACTACCGCTCAGTAACTCATTCACTGTTGAGAAATGCACACACACACACACACACATATATATATATATATATATATAAATAAACTGCAGTTCAAAGAAATTCTAAGTCAAAATTCTAAAGTTTCACATTTTATTATACAACTACCAATAATTGCCAGTTTCTATATTTTTAGTATAATGAAATAAATAAAACATTTCCTTCAATAATACACTACTCTATGCATGATATATCACACTGTAGTAATGGGATAATATTTCATTGAATGTCATGGGTGTGCAAGCTTAAATTATGGATTTTGTGTGAATGGTGTTTAAAATGTACAAAAAATCTCAAACATTAACGACATATAGGTTTCTTTGTGATCTCAAACATTAAAATGATAGAGATCATGCATTTAAATACTTCAGACTTGCATGCCCAAGATCATTTATATGAAAACTACATGTCTTAAGGAATGAGAACGGAAACTTACATTTATGTAAATAAAAGTATAACCTAGTTATAATGAACCTCATTTCCATGCACATCTAACAAAATGAATTTGCTTTGTTGGGGAATAAATGTTTAGTTATATAACCAGGAATTCAGTATAACAATTTCATATAAATATATGTCTTTAAAAAATAACAATTGAAAAATGTAAATATCCAGAAAACCAACAGCTGGGATATAACCCAATAAAAATAACAACACTACATTTTCTGGAGAGCAAATGACTCTTGGAATCTGAATGATTAATGTTGGGCCCCTTTTTCACATTCAATTAATACATGTAATGATTAGATCATAAAATACTTGCATGGGCTATACACAGAATCAAATTTAAGTCTATATACTGTCATCTATTGTATATAGTAATTAATTTTTACCAGTAATTAGAATACTGTGAGCCACTGGCAGAGGCCATGACACCCAACTATCACACAGAATACCATAAAAGATCGATATCCTGTCATGTCAAATCCATTTCCCTATTTCCTTTTCACATTGTCTGTGAGCGTTGATGACTACGTACAGATAACAATTACATGTATAAGCATGAAAAACAGCTCATATTATCTAGTGTTGGACAAATGTTATGAAGGGATTTTCAGCTTTTATTTTATCTTCCTAATGATGTCGAGTAACATGAAAATTCTTAATAATAAAAAAACCTCTTTGATAACTGTCTACTAATACATGTATTTCTTTGATTCTAGCATCACTATTTTTCTTAATAAATGCACAATAATATTCATTTCCCTAAACTACAATAATTAATCTTTAACTATTTCCTTTTATGAGAATTTAAGAATTGATATACAGTTGAACATCGGTATTTCAAACACTGATATGATATGTGGAAGTGATTTGGAAGTCTCAATCACTTATTCTTTAGTATTTAACCCTCGTTATCTAGAATCCTTGGATATCTGAATGTTTTTTCTTGGGTTTGAGATAACGATGTTTGACTATTAAATATACACATTTTCATGTCTGTCTTTTCTTGATATATTAGTACACACTCTAATTCAAATAAGCCAACAACAAACTTATAATGCATCGAATTCACAAAATCACTTAAAACTTCACTTTTGTCATTATTTCACATACATATGTACATGTACTTTCAAGTAAAGGATGATGGTACAACTTGTAATACAGTTTAAAATTTCACAAAATTCTGGACCAAATGCATTTTTTCCTGAAAATTATATATTGAGAATGTATGAGAAACTGACTACCAATCTAGACAACCATTGCAATGAAGGGGGAAAGGTTTGCTGACTTGTGAGGAGAAATCTAGCAAGGAAAGAGTAACTATGATTCAGCCTCAAGGCTCTCGTCCTTGCTTTTGCTGTAGGTGGCATCGAAATCATCATCGTAATCGTCTGCTGAATCATCTCTGACACTTCCTGCCAGGGAGCTACGAGTCTGCACAAAGTCCTCGTCCAGCCCCACACTCTTCAATGTTGCTGAATATTTCTTGTTCACTGCATTCTTAGCATTTACCTGTAAAAAATAAGTTGATGAATTGTTTTACATTTATACATTTTCATTGTACACAACTAAGAATTTCTGTGGAAAAAAGATTTACTACTATTTTGTCTGCCTCAGATTGGTTGGAATTCATATTTACCTTTAACAATTAATGATTATGTTTCTCAATATAAACAGATAAACTGCGGCAAGCAAATTGACCTTTCGACTTAACATAAAAATCTATATCTAAACAAGAGGCCCATGGGCCTTATAGGTCACCTGAGTATCATGTAACAACCTTCCAATGTTTGAATTAGGTTTGTGTTTAAATATAAGAATTTTACTTTTGGATGGAAGAAACATTGAATAGCTATGTGGTCAGCCCCGCCTTTGCACCAGAACCCCTGACCCAGGGGCCATAAATTTCAGTTTTGAAAGAAGCATCCTTGATCATCATTATCATACTATTAGTTTGTCTACTTAATACCCAGCAGCAGAGGAGAAGATTTTCAAAGAAATAAAATGCAATTTCACTATATGATCAATAGGGCCCCACCCTAATACCAGAACCCCTGACCCAGGGGCCATGAATTTCACAATTTTGAAAGAGGCATCCTTGCTCATCATAACCATGCTATTGGTTTGTCTACTTAATACCCAAGGACAGAGAAGAAGATTTTCAAAGAAATAATGCATTTTCACTATATGACTTATAGAGCCCCACCCTAGCACCAGAACCCCTTATCCAGGGGCCATGAATTTCACAATTTTTAACAAGAGGTACTGTGAGCAATGCTCACTAAGAATACCCCCCGCTTACCCCAATCTCCCAAAGGGTGTTGGTAATAGGTATAAACTACCTCTTTTCTGAGTGTTGCTACTTCGATGTCCAGTGCGCATGACCTTTGACCTTTTGACCCCCAAATCGATAGGGAACATCTTCATCCCATGGGTAGTCCATATGTATGATATGGTGACTGTAGGTGGAAAGGATAACGCTTTAGAGCCCGGAAACCATATTGCTACTTCAATGTCCAGTGCGCGTGACTTTTGACCTTTTGACCTCAAAATCGAGAGGGATCATCTTCATCCCATGGGTAGTCCATATATATGATATGGTGACTGTAGGTGGAAAGGATAACGCTTTAGAGCCCGGAAACCATATTGCTACTTCGATGTCCAGTGTGCTTGACCTTTGACCTTTTGACCCCAAAATCGATAGGGAACATCTTCATCCCATGGGTAGTCCATATATATGATATGGTGACGGTAGGTGGAAAGGATAATGCTTTAGAGCCCGGAAACCATTGCGTCTACAGACGGACGGACGGACGGACAGACGGACAACCCGATTCCAGTATACCCCCCCACAACTTGTTGCGGGGGGTATAAAGAGGCATCCTTGCTCATCATTACCATGCTATTAGTTTGTCTACTTAATACCCAGAAACAGAGAAGAAGATTTTCAAAGAATTTCTACATTTGACTCAGGCCCCAGGGGGGCAGGGACCACTAATTTCACAATTTTTGTTCCCCTCCACCCACAGATGCTATATGCCAAAATTGGTTGAAATTGGTTCAGGGGTTTCAGAGAAGAAGCTGAAAATGTTCAAATGTTAACGCACGACGACGGACAAAAACAGATAGCAATAGGTCACCTGAATGATTCAGGTGACCTAAAAAGAGAAGAAAGTCAAATTGCAAATTATAGAAATAGAAAATAAATATCTTGTTTGTTAGTACATGTATTATGGGAAAACAAAAATAAATGGAGGGGGGGGGGGGTGGGAGAATTTCTATACAAATTACCCCAGGCGTCCATTGTTTTCATATTCCCATACAAACAAACTAGATATTCATTTCTGAAATAATAATAGATTACCGTATAACGGTTCATTTTTGCGTATCACATATTTTGCGAAAATACCCCAAAACACTGTTATATTTTATTTGCATAGCTAGGTCTTTGTTTGCAATTCTCCAAATTATAAAGTAATTGACGCTTGACAGGTTTCAAATTTGTACAGTTCAAACATTACTGTTATGCATGTTGTCACTCAACAAGTTAGGCCAAACAGAGATAATGCCTGACCACAGTTTAAGATAGTTAGTACTATACCCGAGGTGGTGAGTTTTCTTGCAAGATATGGTACACAATCGGTGTAAATTTTATGCGTCTAATTTAATTGTTTGTAATTCAAAAATACTCGCTAAGAAAGCGAAAAACCCCGTTATACAGTATGTCTTTCTCTACAATCCCATGCAGACAGAACCTTTTAAAATGACAAATTGGACACTATACAATGCTATTTGAAAAAAAAATCATTTAACAGGAACCCTCATCTACCAGTATTTAAAAAATAAAAAATCTGAAATTTGCTTCTTACATTTACATTCTATTTTCATTTCTGTCAGAGATAGTAATTCTATATCTATCAAGATCCATACACACATCGTTCATATTCATGAGAAAATGGTTATCATTTCAACTGGTGAAGACATCAAAGGCAAAAACATTAGAAATGTAAATATCAAACAATATACTATAAAGAAAAGACTTAATTTGCAGTAAACTATACCATGTCAAAACTATATAAAGATGACTCTGATAATCTATACTATATACTATATACATGAAAATAGGACTTTATCAGATTGGTGGAATTTTGCAAGTTAGTCTGTCTCTCTGCTAACAGAGGTCATCTTTACAATACTCATATCTACCACACACTGCCTACAGTGTCTGTCTCTCCACTTTCAGAGGTCATCTCTACCACACACTACTTACTGTGTCTGTCTCTCCACTTACAGAGGTCAACATTACCACACACTACTTACTGTGTCTGTCTCTCCATTTACAGAGGTCATCTCTACCACACACTACTTACTGTGTCTGTCTCTCCACTTACAGAGGTCAACTCTATCACACACTACTTACAGTGTCTGTCTCTCCACTTACAGAGGTCAACTCTACCATACACTACCTACATTGTCTGTCTCTCCACTTCCAGAGGTCATCTTTACCACACACTACTTACTGTGTCTGTCTCTCCACTTACAGAGGTCAACTCTATCACACACTACTTACAGTGTCTGTCTCTCCACTTACAGAGGTCAACTCTACAACACACTACTTACAGTGTCTGTCTCTCCACTTACAGAGGTCAACTCTACCACACAATACTTACAGTGTCTGTCTCTCCACTTACAGAGGTCAACTATACCACACACTACTTACTGTGTCTGTCTCTCCACTTACAGAGGTCATCTCTACCACACACTACTTACTGTGTCTGTCTCTCCACTTACAGAGGTCATCTCTACCACACACTACTTACTGTGTCTGTCTCTCCACGTACAGAGGTCAACTCTACTACACACTACCTACATTGTATGTCTCTCCACTTACAGAGGTCATACCACACACTACTTACTGTGTTTGTCTCTCCACTTACAGTGGTCATCTCAACCACACAACCTACATTGTCTGTCTCTCCACTTACAGAGGTCATCTCTACTACACACTACCTACAGTGTCTGTCTCTCCACTTACAGAGGTCATCTCTACCACACACTACCTACAGTGTCTGTCTCTCCACTTACAGAGGTCATCTCTACCCCACACTGCCTATCTTTGCCTATCTTCACTAACACCATATACTTTATACCTGTGTTTGTCTCTCCACTAACAGAAGTTTTTGTTACCATACACTGCCTACCTGTGATTGTCTCTCCACTAAAAGAGGTCGTCTATCCACTCTCTCTTTCATATCTGCAAGCTCTTTCTCATATTGTTCTATTCTATCTCTTTCAGCCTCCCTGTAATACATAAAACTGAGAACTGAAAGTAGTTTTAAAAAACCATTCCATTGTTCATTTATAGTATATAGGTATATTTATTACATAATTAGTAATTCATGAATATGTATATATGTTCCTAACACATTTGATTTCAGTAAATATTTCATGATCCATTTAGAAAAAAAGATGCTATATTTTAAAGTGATTAGCTTTTTGAAAAGATTTTGTTAAAATTCAAGAATATTTTCACTGTTTTTGTAAAGTGAGATTGCATTCAGACAGACACTAGACAAAACAATCCTTTTGTGTCTGCCCTGCTCTGCAGGCAATGCAAAAATGCTTAATAAACTGGAGTGTCAGAAAATGCTTTTTCATGTCTGACCTGCAAGATCTCAGCTTTCTGAGTGTAGTTTCCTCCAGAGATGGCTGCATGTCTGCTCCCGTGCGTTCCTGTATGCTTCTCCGAAGTTTCATCTCATTAATTCTTCTCTTTCTGTCTTGTTCTATTTCCAGCTGGTCCTTGTCTTTTAAGATACCAGTCTTACACCTGCAAAGCAAGTTATAAAACACAGTATTTTAATTACAAGCCTTGTATATGTAAATTTCAGATAAATGTATCACTTGTAATCAAGCAGTAATGTTTTAAAATAGTATACTGCAAACACATCTAAAGCACTTACACTTGAAAAACAAGAATATCAGTAAAACTGATGGATGCTCCTCGAAATGCATCTAACCAATGAACCACTTCATATGTCAAATGACTCAAACAATCATCAATAATTGTTGAAATATTGTTGAAATGAAGGTTTCTTTTTCATATATATAAAATATGCTGACTGATGATGACCTTTACAAAATGACCTCGAGTGACCTTTGTCTGAAAGCCATTTCCCTATTACTTATTTGTGTGATATATAATCAATACCTATTCAAAAACTGTTGAATTAAGGCACTTTTTCTTTATATAAGGTATATGTCCTGAGTGACCTTGACCTTTCCAAAATAACTTAAGAGACATTGGTCCAAAAGATCAATAACTGTTGAAATATTGTTGAAATGAAGTATTTTTTTCATATATATAAAATATGCTGACTGATGATGACCTTTACAAAATGACCTCGAGTGACCTTTGTCTGAAAGCCATTTCCCTATTACTTATTTGTTGATATATAATCAATACCTATTCAAAAACTGTTGAATTAAGGCACTTTTTCTTTATATAAGGTATATGTCCTGAGAGACCTTGACCTTTCCAAAATAACTTAAGAGACATTGGTCCAAAAGATCAATAACTGTTGAAATATTGTTGAAATGAAGTATTTTTTTCATATGTAAGGTATATGTTCTGAGTGACCTTGACCTTTAAGAAATGACCTTGAGTGACCTTTATCTGAAACTCATTTGCCTAGTACTTATTTGTGTGATCAATACTTGTTCAAAAAACTGTTGAAATAAAGAACTTTTTACTTATATAAGGTACATGTTCTGAGTGACCTTGACCTTTCCAAAATGACCTTGGTCCAAAAGTTCCTGTCTCAAGGAATATTTGTGATCAATTATGATCAATTTCTGATGAAAGATTTAGGAGATGGGAACTTTTATATCAAAAACTGTTGAAATAAAGAACTTTTATATGTTCTGAATGACCTTGACCTGTCCAAAATGATCTTGAAAGACCTTCATCCAAAAGTCCTTGTCTCAAGGAACATTTGTGATCAATTATGTCAATTTCTGATGAAAGGTTTAAGAGATATGAGCCCGGACGGACAGACGGATGGTAAGACAGACGGACAAACATGATGGCGAATATATGCTCCCCTGAAATTTTTCGGGGAGCATAAAAATCTCATCCATCAATACTTATCACATATATGCAAATACAGGATTAAATTGCATCAAAAACTTACTTTGTGGTCTCATTTCTCAAATCTGTAGCTTTTGTAGAGCGGGCAGGTAGCGAGTCTAGAGAATTAGACAAGAAACCTGAAACAAGAAATGGAGCCATTAAACATTATCCAACCACATGTCAATCAAAGAATATATCTTATACTAGAAATTAGTTCTTATTCATAAGACTTTATTTGTGTGTAATTTCCTTTTCTCTTTGAATGACTTTACTTATATATACATGTACATATCAGTGGATAAACTGAACAGTTGCGAAAATCATGTCTCTTTAATATACAAGGCAAGATTGTGGAAATAGTCATGTAAAATGTACATGATTTACAGATTTCCTTTCACAGACTGGCAATTAAGATATAATAAACTATTTAATTAGCATATATTTGCCTATATTGGTGTGATATCAGTGCAGTTTTATTTGTAGTTTTACTTGATCTTGTCAAAGAAGAGATTTAAAAGAAAACAATGTCAGCTGTCATTTTTGTGTTGGAAGTTTTGTTGTAAAATTGTGATTTACTATTACATTGACAGTTATTAATATTTGTGTTAGAAAACCTATTCAGAGGCTATGCATGAAGTATACAAAATTGATTTCTATATAATGCAATATAAACAGAACCAAAATCTGTATTTTGATAAAATCCTTAACTTAGTTTTAACTTCATTAATGAATTATAGTTAGAGTTACACAAAAAACTATCATAATTATAGTACAATTCTTACATCACAATAAAAACTTCAGATTTAGAGCTAATATTGCTTTAATGCATTAAACAATTATCAAAAGTAATTTTGCATACATAGATAAAATAAAATAAAGTGATATACCAAGGCCTTTTCTGGGTGTTGATCTAGGTGTCATATACGGCCACCTGTTTTCTTTCAATATTTCTTCATCTCTTTTCATATCATCCAAGATTCTCTCCCTTTTTGATGTACTTGCTGTGCTTAGTTTGAAAGGTTTCACCACAGTTCCCTCTCTCTCCTGCTTTCTTCTCAACAACTCTTTTTGAAAATGCCTGTACAGCTCCTCATAATCAGGTACCTCATGCTTCACTTTATTCGCAGAGGCACTTTTCCTCTTACTTTTTATTTTTTTCTCTTTGGATTTCACTTCTTTGATTTTTTGTCTCATTTCCATGTTCTCTGGCATTTTGGACTTGTGATATAATTCTTCAGCTCTTAACTTAATTCTTATTTTGCGATACTCCTCCTCCTCTTTCAACTGATCGTCAATGGAAGAGTCATACAAATATCCTGGAACAGGCCTGGCTTTGAATGTAAGATCATCCTCTCTCTCCACAGGAGCAGAGTAGGTTCGAGTATGCTTTTCTTTTTCTCTTTCTCTTGTGA
This sequence comes from Ostrea edulis, assembly GCF_947568905.1. Lineage (NCBI taxonomy): Eukaryota > Metazoa > Mollusca > Bivalvia > Ostreida > Ostreidae > Ostrea > Ostrea edulis. Next base: position 58,470,112 of record NC_079168.1, on the reverse strand, counting down.
GAAATTTAAATGGCTTTTCTTGGGACTTGAGTAAATCCTGGCTGTACTGCTTTATATATCTTTTCCGTGCCTCATTCTTCTCATTGATTTCATCATAAAGAGGAAGATAGACATGAGCTGGCACAGGCTGTGCTTTGAACTTTTTCTGACACTCAAGTTCTTCTTCTAGTTTCTCCTCCATGAGTTTTTGCTCATGCTCTAACTGGATTCTGCTTTTAGTTTTCTCTTTGCTGTATTCTCTTAAGGTCATCTTGAAAGGCTTGGGAATGGTTATTCGATGTCTCCATTCTTTTTCTTTCTTTTCTTTTTTTGTAATGGACGCTGATGATGGCCGTTCCCTTAAATGCCTAGGAGCATAGTCCTCAACTGAAAAATTTTCCCACATGTCCCCAATGCGTGTTATTGCTGCTTCTAATTCTGCATCATCTGAATTTCTCAATAAATCATCAGACGTTTTCAATAGTCTTTCAGTGTTTAATTCTGTATCTGAGTCAACGCTTTCACGTTGTATACCTCTCTCTGAGGCAATTTTGGCCCAGACTTCTTCTTCTAAGCTCTTTGTTAATGAACCCCTCCTTCTATAGACTGGTGCTGAGCTTGGTCGAGGTAGGGGCATAGTACTAAAGCCTGATTTTTTTGCTGAAGGTGAAATTTGAAATTGCTGACGCCCAGTTGGTGGTTTACTGGCGCTGGTTGCAGTATGATATACATCCCTTTGAACATACTTATCCTCTGGTCTATCATCTTCCCGTCTGTCATTTAAATGGATATATGACGATGTTGGCACATTATCAAGCAGAACCCCATTGGGTTGGGGTTCATCTCCCACCTTTTTCTTGTACAGCTGTTCACATAAATAGAGGGTCTTTTTGTGCTCATTTTTTAGTTGCAAAAGTTTCTGATAAAACTCATTGTCATCGAGATCCTGAAGCTGAGAGGAAATATCATCTATCGCGGGGTTAGTGTAAACAGGAACAGACCTACCGAGTTCTTCGTGGTCCTCTTGATCAATGCTGGTTACTTTAATATCTCTGTCTGGGTTTTGCAGGATGAATGTGTGATATGCGCTTGCTCTCTCATGCAACGTTGAAGAGAGTCCAGTTTTTGGATTTCTTGGGGGTTTGATGCATGAATGTGCCAAAACTGTCAAACCGTGGGTTGTTGCCATGTTCCACAAACTATGCCATGTGTGCAGCAGAAAGTGACAAAGCCGCATTCTCATTGGTCAATTTTATTTGAAAATTGATTATGTTACACTGTACTAGATTTACATATGAAGTTTCTATTCTAATCAATTAATTTACAAATATAATCTGAATTTCGATTTATTGAATATAATTTATCAAAGTTACAAAAAAAAAAAATAAAAAAAAATAAAAACAGGTTCGTGCAGACTAAAGGGTGACAACTCTAAAATTTTGACAGACGCACAAAATGGCATGCAATATCCTTAGACATTGCAAGTTATGTAATTTAACAGCTAGGATTGTGAATACAGTTGCTTCAAGAAATTTACATTCTTCTAGCAATGAAAAGGCAGACATCGTCATATCTGGAGGAGGAATGGTTGGCACTGCAATGGCATGTGCGCTAGGTAATATTTAATATGTTTATTATAGTAATATTACTAATTTGTGTCATTATCACATATATGACAAGAAAGAAAGATTCCGTTTTACTTAAGAGTTATTAGGCATTGTAGGTAAGCCTAATATTCGTCCATGTTTAGCAAGAACTTGTCTAGTTAGTCTGATCTTGAATTCCAAAGTGGTCTTCGCATAAACCAATGTGCATGCATTTGCATTTTCCCAACATGGAATTTCAAAAGCCAGTTCCTAGACCATTCACTCAGTTTGTCTAAGTCTTTCTGTGAAAGCAGGCTGTCTGCTATAGTCTTAACGCTATTCCATATCTTGGTGTCCACTGCAGTGTTGGGGTTTAACACAGGTGCTTGGGTCATAATATATGAATACACATCTAACCTTATACATATGAATATCAATCTGAATTCATATAATATAAATTGTTGGTACAAAAACGTTAATTATTTTAAGGAAAAAATGGGCATTTTGGTACCCAATTGTAAAAATCTCAAATTCTCATTTTTCAAAAAACAAATGAAGAATCAGGTACGGAAACAATTTTTACTTTACTGGTCAAAACGACGTGAAGAGGGTCAGAAATCAGGAAAACTCATAACATATTTTTCGTATAAAGAAAACTTTACTATGGAAAGTTATATATTTTTAGAATCCCTAGAATTAAGAAAAACTCTATGTAGATTTCGAATTAGTGCACATGACCTTCGAATTGAAAGAGGAAGATATGAATTTACAAAAACCAATTCTGGCCAGAAGATTTCTTTCGAAAGAAACAAAAGAATATGTGAATTATGTAACCTTAATTGTGTTGAAGATGAATTTCATTTCCTTACTGATTGTCCATTCTATGTTGAAGAGAGAAATATGTTTTTTAATGGTATATACAAGCTCAACAAAAATTTTATCTATCTAACAAATAAGGACAAATTTACTTGGTTGATGAAGGCGTCAGTCTAAATGTATTCTAAACTATATTGGCATAGACTTGAGAATTGCCCAGAATCATCCCTGTTATACAGTGCTTATACAGAGAATATCAATCTGAATTCATATAATATAAATTGTTGGTACAAAAACATTAATTATTTTAAGGAAAAAATGGGCATTTTGGTACCCAATTGTAAAAATCTCAAATTCTCATTTTTCAAAAAACAAATGAAGAATCAGGTACGGAAACAATTTTTACTTTACTGGTCAAAACGACGTGAAGAGGGTATGAAATCAGGAAAACTCACAACATATTTTTCGTGTAAAGAAAACTTTACTATGGAAAGTTAAATATTTTTAGAATCCCTAGAATTAAGAAAAACTCTATGTAGATTTCGAATTAGTGCACATGACCTTCGAATTGAAAGAGGAAGATATGAATTTACAAAAACCAATTCTGGCCAGATTTCTTTAGAAAGAAACAAAAGAATATGTGAATTATGTAACCTTAATTGTGTAGAAGATGAATTTCATTTCCTTACTGATTGTCCATTCTATGTTGAAGAGAGAAATATGTTTTTTAATGGTATATACATGTACAAGCTCAACAAAAATGTTATCTATCTAACAAATAAGGACAAATTTACTTGGTTGATGATTAATGAAGACAAACCCGTAATTGTCAAATTGAGTGAATATTTAGTGCAAACTTTCAGAAAAAGAAGTGATGCTTTAAAACTGCAAAAAATCATTATAATTTATTATTCATATATTGGTATAATACTGATACTGTCCATTTACTTGTATATATACATGATTAGCAATTCATATATGTATGTACTTGTTTCCCCAACATGCTGCATCCACATGCAGTTTGCAGTCTATGTAACCTGTAGTTAATGTTGTAAACTTTCTTTCTTTTTTGAATTTCCTTCTTTAGAAAATGTCTTACTGTTATGCCCTCTGGGCCCAAAATTGGAATAAACTTATCTTATCTTAAAAAAAAAAAAAAAAAAAAAACATATGTAAATATTGATTATTTACATATGTATAAGGTTAGATGTGTATTCATATATTATGACCCAAGCACCTGTGGGGTTTAATATCACATGGTGTTTGTTTCAAAGAATGATGGCATTCATGGATTATTAGTAACAAAACACCACCTCCTTGAATATCTTTTTTATATCCTGTCTGAACATAGAATAACTAAGCCATCTGTCACATCTTCCTTGGCCCATGTCTCGGTTATTCAATTCGTGAATAACGGTTTCAAATACTATGAGTAACAAGGAACAAAATAAATGGAACTTTGTGAAGTAACATATTTACATTGCTTGGAACAGCTCTATTCCAGTATAGACTCGCTCTCTGTATACCTCATTTTGTTAGGTCTCATCTGAAAGACTTTCTCCTGTTCACCATTGGTTGTTGTTAGGGTTGGGGTCAATACAACAAAGACCAAATCAGCCAGACTTCCGTGTGTATTATCGCTAATCTTGGACACTTGGTGCATATTTATGTGAGACCCCATCTTTAGTATTTAAAATAACATGATTGAACAATTCTGATTGGCTTAGATCTAACAACCTTGGAAAAATACAATGTTAAATTCACCTGCACATATGCCTTCAAGTTATGAAGAGAATAACTATGACGATTGTATAAGAACTGTCTATTAGATGGAAAACTTTCCACATCTGAAAGGATTTTGTCTTTATGTTTAATATTTATTCCTTCTCCAGTAAGATACTATGCTTGCTAGATTTTTATACAGAAATAATAAACTTTTATACAAATTCTTCAATAAAAACCCTATTTATTCGTATAAATCTGCTGTAAAAATCCCTATATTTGCCCTATAAACTTCAAAAAGAATTCCTATAATCCTGTATCTTTTAGACCAAAAGTGGCTTGACACCCTGCTTTCATGTAAATGTAAACTTCTTTGGCCCATTGGTTCTTGAGAAGAAGATTTTTTTAAAGATTTTCTCTATACAGTTAGTATGTAAAATATATATATGTGGGTGTAAAACTTTAATCCCCCATTGTTGCCCCATTCTACCCCTAGGGGTCATGATTTTAACAAACTTGAATCTGCACTATGTCAGGAAGCTTTCATGTAAATTTCAGCTCCTCTGGTCCAGTGGTTCTTGAGAAGATTTTTAAATGACCCCACCCTATTTTTGTGATTATCTCCCCTTTGAAGGGTGCATAACACTTCATTTGAACAAATTTAAAAGCCCGTCATCTAAGGATGCTTTGTGCCAAGTTTGGTTGAAATTGGCCCAGTGGTTCTCGAGAAGAAGACTATTAAAAATGTGGAAAGTTTATGCCACTGACGCCGACAGACAACAGACAAATTTTGATCAGAAAAGCTTACTTGAGCCTTCGGCTTATGTGAGCTAAAAAAAGGAATTTCAAATTGATTATTATTTTCTTGTCAATCAATGAGAACCCACATCTCTACTCACAACTATTTTTCACTGTAATGTGTAAAGAAAGAGTGACTTCTATCAGAAACTGTAGTAAGGAAGGACATACACATGCTGCGGAACACCAAGAAGTGTGTTAAAAATCACATTCTAATGCACTTTTTTGTACTTTACATTTTGATTGGCTAATGCACTGATGTTTTAGGCTATTAAAGGAGCAACGTCAAATGTAAACATTTTATGCCATATTTCATGTAACAAAAAGGTAAAACTCAATGAAATAAGGCATAAACGTCAATCAAAATGCGTACATTGCATTAAAATGGGAATAGCTATCATTCATTTGTTATTTGTGACTGTTAATGGTGACGTCTGTTTTACTGGCGATGCGTTAATAGTGGAGCCGGTAACACTCTGTAAATGCGACCGTTATATCAGCTATAACGATCGCAAATAACAATTGAGTAGATAGTTATTCTGTAAGTTATAAGAACAAATGTATTTGTTTACTGCATTTTGAGTGACTAAAATTGAATTTATGGGTCTATGCTTTGTCATAGTTCTTGATAGATTACATCCAATAGTACCAGTGGCGGATTTAGCGTGCCCCCCTAAAATTTTCAAATTTAAGGTAAATCATGGTATCTTGTTTAGAAAAATGTACTAAACGTCAAAAGAAGCAATAATTTCTTCCACTCCTGGAGAAATAAATGACAAAATCTTTTGATTTCTTGCATTACTTTATTAGAACTTAATTTTGTTTCAGAAACCCTTAATATTTGCATCATTTTTGTTAATTTCACCTTATTAGAAATGATAGAAAATAGTACAAATGACTAAATAGGAGACATATTTCAAGCCCTATAAAATCTGTAAAATTCCGGAGCTTCCGGGGGCTTTGCCCCCTGGGCCCCCACCAGGGCTTCGCTCTGGACCCACTGGGGGCCTCAAAGCGCCCCCATACCCCACTGTCTCATAAAATGGCGCCCCCCCCCCCCGTAACTGCAATTCCTGGATCCGCCCCTGAGTGCTTTTATTATATTTTGACATTTTTCTCTCCTAGGACATGTTGATGACCTACAAGACAAGAGAATTATACTTCTAGAATCAGCACCTGAAAAGAAGAATTTTCACTTGAGTGAAAGATATAGTAACAGGACCTGTGCTATTAGTCCTGCAACAGTCAGTCTGTTTCAGAGTAAGCTCAGAAAATGCTAGCTGTGTTCTTTATCCATATTTGTATATTGTATCTTTCAAGTTTGTTAATAGATGTACATAAGGAAGATCATATTACTTTTTTCTACATAGAATTATTGTAGCCATTCTCTCTGTGAGCCCATCTTTTGGGACTGAACTTATCTATTATCTATATTGTTCTTAAGATGATGCTTCTTTATAAAATAGGTATAGGGGCATGGGATGAAATCTTACAGATGAGATGTCAGCCTGTCAAGAGTATGCAGGTTAGTAGTGAGAATTCTTACAGTCAGAAATTTAAATACACTATGTAATGTAAGAGTACGCAGGTTAGTAGTGAGAATATTTACAGTCAGAAATTTAAATACACTATGTAATGCAATGCATGGATTGATATTAAAACCAGCTAATTCAACAGCATAGTGTATGG